>NC_068355.1:171012100-171289600 GCF_020536995.1 Dreissena polymorpha
TTTAAACTATGAAACAACATGCTCATTTAATCCAATATGTTTCTTTGAATAATATACTACTACAAACATTAGTGTAAACATGTTTCCATTTAATGCATGTTCTTGTAGACTGATTATAGAGAACAGTGTTCTATTCACACACTTTCCTTTTTAAGCCTGTGATTATACGAACAACCCCGGTATTTGCTTCCATTGAATAAACCCAATGCGCTAAGTGCTCAAACAAAATACACAAAGTTGACGTAAAATGGAGCTTGAATTCACAAAGGCTTAATCCTACGTACACATGTTTTTGTAAATTACATTTAATTGACCACTCGCCAACTGTCAATAGACTCGCGTAATAATCAATCAGACTTCGATTATTGCGGCCACATGGTCTGGACGGAGCGATCGCGTATTTGGCGACTGATCAATTTCGGTCCGAGTGAAGTAGTATTTAATCACACGACATATTAATACGTGTTTAATGACATCTTGCGGAATTGTATAATTAACGGTAAACTGTTGACAACTATGTCTGAAAAAACATGGCTCCGATGGATTACTCGGTGAAATAAAGCATCTATTTTCCCCCGACTTTGATGTTCTATTTATAACAACTCGTTACTATAAATAGTAACAATCACTATAAATTATATCGGCCCGCTCAGCCGATTTTTCATATCTTAAAAGAATCGGATCGCGTGGCTGCAACTGAACAAATTGGCGTCCACACCAAGTTTTAGCCACAACTCAACGAAAGAATGCTACATAATATCACGCAATGTGCATACTACAAATATCGATTGAAACTGAAACTCTTCTGTACCTTAGATTGATGCCTCTATTTGAGCATGAAAATTTAAAGTACAAGACACACTTACCTCGATGACAACTTTAACCCGATGCTCATGATAATAGGATAACAACGATGTGCGTTTCCGTTTTCTGTTATTCCACCCGTTTATTTATTTTTATTTTAAATCACATTCTTTAAACGATTGACGGATTGTATCGATTGCTAAACACTGTCATCTAAACACGATTTACAAAATCTAATGACTTGTCGGAGCGATAACAATAATTGTATGCCATTCGAAGCTTGCAATTTATCATGACAAACACATAATCCGAAAAACGTTTTGGATCCTTCAATGCTTAAAACATATTTAACTTATAAATAAAAGCCCTTCACGTCCGAATTGCTGTCCTTAAAATCCAGAGAGTCTAGCTAGAACTGGTGTTTTGCGTCACATAAATTACGTAACATGAAATACGTCATAAAGTGCGTAATCAATTGAATGAAAATAAAAGTAAAGAAAGCTGGATCTGTAAATAATTTTAGTGAAGGAACAAAATAGTGTGTTTGTAATATTAACGATAACACACTGCAGAGCAGGGCCAAACGTCTATAATAGGTCCTAGCCGATTGTCTGCCCTAGCCGATTGTCTGCCCTAGCCGATTGTCTGCCCTAGCCGCTTGTCTGCCCTAGCCGATTGTCTGCCCTAGGCGATTGTCTGCCCAAGCCGAATGTCTGCCCTAGCCGATTGTCTGCCCAAGCCGATTGTCTGCCCTAGCCGATTGTCTGCCCTAGCCGATTGTCTGCCCTAGCCGATTGTCTGATTATTGGGCACATGATTATACGTGAATCCTTGGTTTCATGTGGGTTTTGTTGTCCGTTATTTCGGAGTAAAATTATGACTTAATATGGACGCAGATTATACTACAAATCATCGGGTTTATGGGATACCAAACGGGATTATTCGTTCGAAAATACACTCTTGTAAAGAAAATTTTAACTAATTGGATCCTATTATTTGTATAAGTAATTCAGTCACACACATTAAGTTTTGGTATCTACAACAGAAATTATCTCTAGATTGCATTAAGCTGTTAAAAGAATAAGGGTCCATTATGATCGCTTTAATCACATAATAAATAATTGCGATATATTCTCATACACTTGTACTCAATTCGTGCCGCTGTATATGTACATTTTACATTTAACCGTCTTTAGTTAATATAATTAATCAAATTATAATATTCTTTAGACTATATTATTTTTATACTTCACAACATGCGTGTGTGATGCTCGGCTACAAGAAACTATATACAAGTCAGCATTAAATTGCCCCGTCATGCGAATATGGGTCTTATGCTCTATGCGGGCAGCGTGGCTCCAGTCCAACCGGCGCATTATTACCGATTGGTCAGATGATGCCCTGCCGCTATAAACTCGCGTTAAGTTTCGTGGTCTCATAAACGAGCAGCTTAACTTCTGTCCAGTCTGCACCACTGCACAGGCTGGTCTGGAACTACGCCGGCCGCACCTTGCAACATTCCCATTTCAGCACAACACAGCTCAAATGTATAGGTAAATCTTACTTACTCTTGGGTTCGTTCGGTGATGCTAGATGCAGGAATGCCCAGAAATGGATGGTAGAGAATGCTTTTGTTTTTGGATTTGAGTTCGTCAAACCAGTATGTAAACTGAAACAGACCAACCCAAAGGTACGAGTATTCATGGAATAATTGTTTAAATAAGCACTTTAGACATGTTGAAACTGTGCATGCGTAAACGACGTTAATAGTCACCTATTTGATGAAATATAAACGCCTAGAACTTTCGAAAGATTATAGATACATCAAACATAAGCTGTTTGTTTTGTTTGTATAATCAGATTTTTCATTAGTCAAAACTTACAAAACATAAAAAGTGAATCATGTGTAACTTTCCACGGTAGAGAAATAAACAAAGGAAAGAGACAAACATGCAAGGAAAACTTGGCATTCACATTTAAACATTTTGATTTTAACCTGTTCTACCTACCACTGTCGACAATTACTTTGTCTTTTAAATGAATTCGGATATATTTTTTAACACCTATCGAATCAACAAATAACAAATTTGATTGATAATTAAGACAATTATATAAACAGCACGACCGGAGCTCTTAAACACATTTGAACGTAAATGTAAATACAAAACATTTACTCATATACGATTCTTTTCTATATAATAAAGTATTTTCATTATGTACATGAACTGTAACAAAATTCAGCTTGTCTTTATCTTACAAAACATTATATAACCAATACGTAAATTTATATAAGTATTATAGTTAGTTTGTGTTTATCACTCATATTCAATATGTTTGATTATTGTGCAAAAATCAAAAGTACATAATAAAGTCATAATTATCAAAACAAGCACGACGCACGACATTTTATGCGACAAACGATATCGCAAACATCAATGTTCAACGACACGATATATTTTCCAGATTGACTGTCGTGCGTCGTTAATCATAATTGTGAGTCCGTCTGAATTTCGTACGTATTGCTCGTGCGAAAAGGTCAACAGTCGGCATTTCGACGACGTTTGTACGATATTGTGTCGAGTGACGTTAAGGGTTATTGCAAAAAAAAAACGATGCTAAAATTTACATTGAAAAAAATAATTGTATCGTTACAAACGGCATTCAATTTTTGATTAAAAATTCTATGTCAAAATCTTACACGACTGTATCGTAAAAAGTGTCTTTGGTGATTGTCGAGTATTGTATCGTATGTCTTGTTGATAACCATGTTTCGACAGACGACATAAAATATATTGTGTCAACACATCTTTCTTTGAACGTTACGGCATTGGGAAAAAAATGCATGTGCAAATGCGTTGGCTTTGACGTAATAATTTTGTAAAACATGTAAATGGTTTACAATAAATTGGTTTCAAACCTTCAGAAACTCACATTATTATTTCAATAGGCAGCCGTGGACGTTATCTCATTTCTTATAAGTATTTGGCGATACGTTTCATGGCCTTTCAGGTTGTAGTATTATATATATGGTAACATGGTATTGGATGTGTCATGCACGTATTTAATACTTATTAACTGTATGTGTAACAGCAATTCTGATTGTAATTTGGTTCGTTGGCAATGTTTTGTAATTTTTCTTTCCAAACATCTGTAACATACTTTACTATTTTAATTGATTGGCGTCTTATCTGCACGTATGTTGTTAACCGCTTTGCGAGTTGCAATTTCTGTGTATATAATTGCCAATTAATGTTAATAATAATTAGTGTATTGAGTTTTAACTTTCATAATTACCCTAATATTCAACTTGTGTGCGTACATTTACGGCACAATTAGCCACATGTTGATTCCTTGATTACCGTTCAAATGCGTTAAGGGTTTTAACCGCACACACATAACCATCTCAATTGGTATAAAATAATAACCAGTGTTACACCGTTGCTAGCAATGCTCTTTCATTTTAAGCATTCGAAACATTATTTTAATGAGCCACGCTCTGGGTAAAGGGGTTACTGCATGTGCGTCAATTATCGTCCGATATTCTAATGTGCAGTCCGCACAGGCCTAACAGGATTGACACTTTCCGCTTTTATTGCATTTTTTTTAAAGGAAGTGTCTTCAAGCAATTATCCAGTTTGGGGCGGAAAGTGTCGTCCCTGATAAGCCTTGTGCGAACACGACACTTTACAAAATTGCATTAAACTCCGTTTTCCAAGAGCAAGCCCCACATATATATTAGAGTAATTTGGTAACGTGTATACATTTATGTACATGTACATCATTTTGCTGTAGAAGGCGGTGATAAATCAAGCACCCATTTAATCTTTGTTTAACAAACTTGTTTTTTCTTAGTAGTGCTTACAACGGCAAAATCATCTACTCATTAGTAGTGAAATGCAGAAGCTTATAACGATTTTATCTAATTTAGTATCATTCTCGTTATAAACTAAGTAAACATAGCGACATGTATGCTGTATTTAATGACGTAATATTGTTAAGTTACGTTACGTCATTGGCGAACTGAGTATGAACCACTACTGACCCTATAAGGAATATGCACGATCGTCATTTGACCTGCTGCAACCAGTGAGACACGACCATTATGTACAAGGTAAGATAGATTGTTCGAGTCATGAAAGTAGAAAGCTCTTCAACACAGGATTAATCAGAGATAAATAACGCAATCCAATAATAGAAAGAGGCAGGTACACTTTTTTCTTTCTCTGTCGTCGTTCGACAAGCTGAAAGAATGCGGAACTACAACACAGCATGTCACTGCACGTTGGTAAAACAAATCATGATTGGTACACGCCTTGTCTAGAAACGTATATAGCCCCCTTTTTTGCGTTGAGTGAACCGTGTCTACGTAATTTGTCTGTAAGACATGCGTCAGCGGCAATTAGTTAACTTGACTAATACACGACGTTAGTTTATCAAAGATATATTAGATAAAATAGATACTATGGGGTCTTTTTACTAAACAATTACTTATTGGAACAGCTATTGAACCTGTTTTGAATATGTATTATACACATTTAACGTCTGCAAGATTAAGGTTAATGCATATCTTTAAAGAACCATGAACTAGCGTTTTGAATTGCAATTTTCTTATTTATAAAAATATCCATTATATATCCGACGATAAAACTTCAATTATAGCGTTTAAAATTACGTTTCTCAACGTTTCCAGAAATAAAATATTCGCGTTGCCTTTTCCCATACATAGCGAGGTACAACATATTAAACCGTGTAAGAAGCAACATGATTTGTTCAAACAATGCGGTATTGTTAATTTTTTATAATATTTACTATTTAACAATAAGTTTGTATGTCATTCAATTAGACTCAATAGCAAGAAATATCTCTCGAGGATTTTGTTCCGAAGTATGCAGAGCAATCGTTATATAACGGTTTATGTACATGAGAGGGGCAATGTAAACATATTATTTAGGGCTCAGTGCTGGGCTTAGCGTGGGTATCGGGATGCTTTAAAACAGTTTAAATCACAAAGCTCTTCACTGACCGTTCCAAAACGACGACCCCAGCTTGTATCATTATTTGGTATAATATATCGTACTGCATGTATTTCTGTGTCATATAATCAATCGGCATTTTCCTTAAATTGAAGACGACCGGAGGGGAATTTGTATTCTGATCATGTTTCTGGCGTTTCACTATTTCTTTATAGTTTTACTTAACGCATATCTTAAAGGTGGTAAGCGTATGTGCAAACACGGTTTGAAGGTTGTGTTTCCTGAAACAACTGTTTAATAATAGTTTTTTGTACATGAGTTTGTTGTTATGTATTCATTAGAACTGTTTTCCTGTTTGACAAACTTTTCTATATAAAAGAAACCATCAGATTTTTTAAGATGATTGGTAATAAGTGCCTTTAACACGGTATTAGATTATGTTCCTATGCCATGTATTCGATAATAATGCACTGGATATAAACGGTACTTTTGTTATCAGTGTCATTTGTGTTATGATCATATGGATATTCAACTTCTACCGGACAAGCATTCTATTAATTTGATAACGCTTTATAGACCTGAAGATGACATGTTTTTAGATATCTAGTGGAATTTGTAAACGTTCATGTTGGTTAGCCCTGAAACCACACATTGATTAACGACTGCTATCTATAACGAAACTTATGGAAACTGGAAATACACAGTTATTGTTCCATTATTCAAACATACGCAATTAAACAGGATTACATGCTTCTGGATTACCTGCTTGATTTTCTAACATAGCCAGTGTACACAGTACGAACTTTTAAAAGAATGTATCAAATGATGCATGCACATGTCGATGGTGTATACAGAACTTGAGTCTATAAATACTGGGAATACACAGTCGTCGAACCGCATATATATATATATATATATATTTATTTATTTATATATATATATATATATATAAATAAATAAATATATCTATATATATATATATATATATATATATATATATATATATATATATATATATATATATATATATATATATATATATATATATTTATATATTTATATATATATTTAATTTAAATAGCAAAAAAAGAGCATGCTGTTATTAACGCATTACAATATATTTATGTTGGTTAACTTTTATTTAACAGCGTGCCTGGGAATATTGTTATTATTTGTTGCATCCCGTGTCTGTACAAAATACGTTTGACATTATTAACAATGTCACATGCATAGCAGATCTTCCGTATCATTCCGTACAATAACCTCTAATACAGCAACCATAAAACGTCGAGATGCTCATCTCTTCTGTCAGTAGATATTGTTTGTTCCGCTAAATATAATTCTCAATCATAGCGAAAGATCGTTTGTGCTGATAATCAACTTGTTTTACATCCACATGCGAGAATTCTCGTAGATCTTATTTTGTCTGTGCCACGATCATTAGTTCCTAGGTTTGTTAGGTACGTGTGATGGACCCAACGTACAACGAACATCCGGCAACGGACTGCGATTTTATTAACACAACGTTAAAATGAAGAAATATTGTATGCAATATCCTCATAACCGTTCAGCACACCCGTTTATGTATTGTATGTTTTGCAAGCTTATTATGTGTTCAAATATTATCCAACCGTTGTAAATAATAACCATATTGAAATGAAATACGGGACGTATGTTTCTCAATAGGTTATATTTATAACTGGTATAACATGATCATGTTCCTGGTATACGCATATATGAGATCTAACTTTGCTTCAAAAATCCCCCAAAAACGGATTTTCATATAACTATTAACATATCACAATTAATAAAATAATTAAAACTTGTGCGATATGCACTCGACGCCATCTTGCATTACGCTTGAGAAGTTTGATCCAGAAAGTACGCACAATTATGTTTCCCCCGAGAACCACCTGTCCCATTACACGTGTTGATGATAGCAAAAACAGATTGTTATTAATATCGTCTGCAGTCTATTATAGTGGAAGTTATTTCTTAACGCAGAAAACATCCACGCTCTTACAAAATATAAATTGTTTTTTTTCATTGATGCAGTGGTTTATAGAAACAAAATGTTTTTACAATTCCATGCAATGGAATATTAACTATATGCTGCAATATACTTAAATCTTTTTCTTAAAAGAAGGGATATAGTTTACACTTGTTCGTAATTTCATTTCATCGTTCCTAAAAAGTTGTAACTCTGTTGCTCTGGTCTCCTTCTTATCATTGAGTAATTAAAT
Source organism: Dreissena polymorpha (assembly GCF_020536995.1). Classification (NCBI taxonomy): domain Eukaryota; kingdom Metazoa; phylum Mollusca; class Bivalvia; order Myida; family Dreissenidae; genus Dreissena; species Dreissena polymorpha. The sequence continues at coordinate 171,020,121 of NC_068355.1, forward strand.
TGTTATCTAATTGAATGCATTTTAATTCCCTTTTATTATTGTTAAATTTGAGTTGTAATGCTATGAGGTTAAATTTTATTACACTTATATGTATCATGAATATTGCTTGGCTAAGTGTGATGTTGAGCGCTCTAAAATCGGTTTAAACCCCCAATGCCTTGCATTTACCGTTCCAAGGCGGTAACCCCAGCTTTTTTCCTCTATGTGTGTATGTTGTTTTGTATTGTGCTGTTTCGTACTGTTTTGGCAATTGGTAACTTAACTTAAATAAAAGACCAACTAATTGTTTATAATGAGAATGCAATACTGCTCCAGCAGCTGGAGTTTCACTTCTTTATACTTAAGCTAGGTAGATAGGGAGTTATTACAATAGTTTTGTACGCAGTACAACATTAAATAAATGCGTTTCATATCAAGTTCGTTTTAATAATATACATCTTGTCAGATATGGCTTTAAAACGATGTTTTGCAAGTGGCTTTTGTAAACACATGGACACCATTTGCTTTATGTTATTATCTGCCAGAAAACCAGAAATGTTTTGGAAGAAATGGCCGCGCTGACGGCTCGCTTGGCAAAAACATCAGCTGTATGAATCGCTTCCTATCACGAGATATCACACACAATACGAACGCCCTTGATGTTGGCAAAATTTGTAAATAAACAAACATCATTATTTCATTTAACAACGCAAATAATAGCACAGTTCTATCAAACGGACCTGTAAGTAAAGCGATGTCTGTAAAAGTTTACGATTATATTCTAAGTATACAGTAGAGTAAACAATCAAGCTTAGCAATACGGTAATTTATATCTCGATTGAGTGAGTCGAATTTGGCGTCAGATGTCTGCGATTCACCATTTCATACTCGCCTAGCATGAATACCGGACTTGTTGGCAACTGTTCCGCCTACACTAGATTTTCGCTCAGAAAGGATTTTATTTGAACGACAGACTTCATTAAAGCTTAAAGTGACGTCTCTAATTCGCATGTACGGATAGCAAGGCTTATTTCGGAAATACTTTGCACACGCGCATGAAGCCCAGTTTCCAATAGCGTAACTCATATCTAGAACAATGGTCATGTTTAGATGCAGCTCATATCTAGAACAATGGTCATGTTTAGATGCAGCTCATTTCTAAACAATGGTCATGTTTAGATGCTGCTCATATCTAGAACAATGGTCATGATTGGATGCAGCTCATATCTAGAACAATGGTCATGTTTAGATCGAGGCTCATATTATCTTGGCGACGTTTACTTCCTAGAATCGAGCTCAAGTTTCTGCTGTTTTTTACTACGTCAACGAATGTATTATGTGAGTAAATGCACCATTAGATTAACTTCGTGATCAATTGTGAGTTGAATATCAATTTATCTCTTTACTAGTATGATCCAAAATTGCTTCAATTAATATTGGTAATTGCTTAAATATGATCGAACTTTTAGAGTTAGTATTAACGTGTGATGTGCGTAAATTGTCGTATCTGATAAGCATGTGAGGTCCAAAATTGCTAATCCGTAACATTTTCTACATTAATTATATGTTTCTTTTAAACGCAGTTTCTTTTAAAAGTAAATCCAGTCTAAACATAAAGTGTCTTCCCTGATAAGCGTGTGCGGACTGCAAGGCTTATCTAGGACGACACTTCATGCCCATGCATAACGATCCGTTGTTCCCGAGCGCGGCTCAGATATATGATTGGGCATAACCATAGAACTTTATTATACAAAACATATTGATTCATTGTTACTTTGGATGTGATTTTTTAATTCACATAACAGTATCTGATCACTGATAGTTGTTATTTATTATTTGACTTATTTTGTTTGACATATTTTATAATTACTATGTTTGTAAATAACGACTTCAAACGAGCATCGTTGGCATTTTCCTTAAACAAGCATAGGCAACCTACGTTTAAATCGTGTTAATTATCCGGACAAATCTAATATTTTCTATGACTGCTCGTTTCCCAACAACGTTAGCTGGGATAGCTATGGACTTCTCTGCTGTTCAAGCTATAAATAAAAGGCACTCATGGCATCTTTATTTTATTTCGACATCCAAATTCATAAAAAGTGTCCACCACAATCGAGCATGTCTGTAAAGTGCTGTCATTAGAAATGCATTCGTTTCTAGCAAGCCTATGCCAATTTATTAAGAAATGCATCGGAACGAAACGGACAACGTTTGATGTCCAGTGAGCCACATGAAAGGCGCCACCGTTTGCTGCTCCTCTCTCCACCAAAAATCATCAAGATCTCTGCTTTTTATTCAAACTTCAAAAAATGTTGTTGGCCACATTCATTACTCATTCGAACGCACACGACTGTATGTTAGACTAGTATCATTTTTATTGAACATTGCCAGTTGGATTACAACGTATAGACGTTAATCAACTATTACACCGAGAGATAAAATAAAACCAAAACAGTAAATTCCGCATATGCCCCAATCATCATACATGCATATTTGAATCTATATTTACATAAATATATCTAAATGTCAGACGTAAAACTGTGTTTTATTTCGTATGGCAAATCTTGGATTGAATAATTGAATCAAATTAATCTTAAACAAAGGATTTTAACGAATAGTAAGTAATTAAATTATTATTTCCATATTAACGACAGACGGATTTGTTATGGTTCTTGGTGGTGGATTACGAAATATAATGTGTGTTGTTTAGACGCTGTTTTTACAAATACGTTTATACCCGATTTGTAAATGTAATAACATTATTATTTAAAGAAGTCACTGGTTGTTCTGTGATTGATAAAGTCATTGATTTCGTGGAATGTTCATGAAAACGTAACACTAAGTTATCGCTAGCAATATATTTTTTTCCGAAATAGATCAAGCCAATTTCAAGACTTTTTCAGTCTAGACAATTTCAGATTTGTTTGCATCATTTATGCCCAATGGCGTTCAACAACACAAAATGCGCGAAAATATTCTTACCACGTCCGGAAAATTCTTCTATACAAAAAATAAGAATTAAGGAAAGTTTTGTTGATTTGTTGTAAACAGTGGATGCTAATCAAAGCAGTTCGAATATTGTTTATAACACAAGAGGAATCAAAACAATCAGGTCACTTAGAGGAGATAGCTTACCTAAACAAACAATGAACATTACACATACATACGTAAGAGTATCGTAAATTACGTGTACTTTTAACGATTAACATAACACAAATATAGCACCCTGTACGAGGTTGGTATTCAAACGTATTTAAATCGATAGCGATTTTTGTGTTATCTTGACGTTGAACACATTCTTTATTGTGTAAAATTAAATTAACACTAAAATGGTGTTAATTGCTTTTTAAAAACTATTGTTAAACATTTCTAGCAAGCAATTAGTCTTGGCAAGATTGTGAACATGATTGTGAAAATTCCTTACACTCCATAAGTTAAATAAAATAAGATATAAATAGTAAAACAAGCGAAACATTCTGTTTTTCAATGGATGTCAGCTCAGAATGTGCTTGTGTATTACGAAGTTTATTAACTCTTCCGTGCCTAAAACCGCATGATGTATGGACTCGTAGTTAAATAGGGCAACAAGCGAAACATGTTTTTTATTGAAGTTATCTCAGAATGTGCTTGTGTATTTCGAAGTGTATGAGCTCTTCCCGCCTTTAACCGCATGATGTATGGACTCAAAGTTTGTTCTAAAACATAAACCTATTTAACTTCCTAGACTCACACAAATGTTGACGAATGTTTAATTAAAGCTGTAATTTCCAGTCGTTTTATTCTTACTGAAATATCTATATTTTGAGTTCGATTTTGTGTATGGGGATGGGGAGGCCTGACTATCAGGAGAAGACCCTCTACTGATGCCTAGGTGAGAGCCATGGGGGAGGCCTGACTATCAGGAGAAGACCCTCTGCTGATGCCTAGGTGAGAGCTGTATGGGGATGGGGAGGCCTGACTATCAGGAGAAGACCCTCTACTGATGCCTAGGTGAGAGCCATGGGGGAGGCCTGACTATCAGGAGAAGACCCTCTTCTGATGCCTAGGTGAGAGCCGCAAGTATCAACCACTGCGCTATCGTGAAAGGCGCCAACAAAGAAAAGGTAAATTATTCATTATATGTACCTTATTCCGTAGCACTAAGATGTCGATATTGACAAGAACTAAGGTCCTTTTTGCTGATATAGTCTTATTGAACATTCAGTTTTGTAGTGCTTATACATTGTCACAGTTTCAAAAATTGTTATATTATGTTGGCTTGTACTTGACATCGCCGATGCAACCTTTTCCAAACGTTAAACGAAGTTGCACAATGTGTTTATAATTTCTGAACACATAAGCATTATGTATATTGAAGTTTATACAGAATAGCATGTGTGAATTTTACAAAATAATCGAAATGAGATGTTGATAATTAACCGCAAAGTTGAGATGTCTGTTATGAATAGATGTCGCTGACTTACATATGTCAGTAATGATATGTCTGTCCGACTAGCGCAGTGGCTGCTTTTCTCGCTTCTCACCTAGGAAACCCAGATTATATTCCCGTTCACGGCAGCATGTGAGTTTGGCTGGTGGTAACCATACTGGACATGTGTGATTTCCTCTTGGTATTCCGGCTTCCAGCCCATAATACAATACCACACAAAAATGGAAATAATATTACAGTAATAATGATATAGCTTTTAACTGCAGATATACTTCGAAATTTGTCCCAACTGTTGTGAGTCTAGTATATTAAGTAGGTAAGAGTCATGCGGCACACTCCGGGTCAATACATAATCTAACCACTGGCAAGGAAGGACCTGATAAATTTCGAAGTTCACACACACAAAGAGGTGTCGAGGACTGGAAACCATGTGCACGCGAGTCAACGAATTAAAAAGATAAACCAAAGATTTAACAAACCCAAGCTTTAACGTTCCCACCTCGTTAACCTGCCAAAGTTACCTCACACAAAGACAAATATCATTCATTGCAAATACGTTATTGTAGCTTCTTTACTTGTAGATACCCACATGTCTATGCAATACTTGTATAATTGTAATCATTGCTGCCAATGTATAAAGATTATTTCTTAATAATATCGTTACAAGGACAGTGGTTACATTGTAATGTTTATTAAGATCCGAACACGTTTTAATGGGTCGCAATCAGTAGTTATTCACTATAATGTATTAATTACCTCCCTTTGGTAAGTGTGTTTCATCAAAGCTCTAAAATGTGTAAGTTAATTAAAATTTATTTACTGCTTTAATGTATATAATAATGACATAAATCTTAATTACACATGCATAAAACCGCATAATGAAGATTAACCAAGTTATTACGGTATTCCTGGCGACGTGGTTTATGCAAATTGTCATGTGATGTGTTGGCGATGTTTCTGTCGAATTCGAAGGACCTGTGTGTATCTTTTGTTAGTTTTCCGCATATTATTGTTGTTGTGTTTCTTATCTTTTATTAATGTACGTTTTAAATATCTACGTTTAATATGTTCAAATCCAATCTCAACAATAAAGCGTTTCATTCGTGCTTCATACTCGTCCAAAGTGAATTAAAATATGTATTTATCGATTTCTTAAATGCGGATGTAGCAAATGCCCAAGTCCATATGTGCGTTCGTCCGTCCGTCCGGGCTTTGTTGAGAGCGTAAATTAAGAGTGTGTATTACAGATTGGATGACGAAACTGATCCTATCAATAAATACACCAGAATTTTAAATTTCACACCTGGGTATTTTGATGCACTTGTTTTCGGACAAATACAATAATTTGAACTTGTCTCTTGTTAAATCGTAAAGTGTTTTTTATACTTGATGAAACTAAAAGCCCATATTTACAAGTATAACATTTGCACCATGTTATTTATGTTAATGTATTTATGACCATTTGCAATCATAATAATTAAGTCGCCTTAGCTGATGTACGTAATATTGCTATTTGCATATTAATAACCGGATAAACGTGTAAACGTGGGTATTGTTTATGACTTTTTTCTGTCATCAGCAGAGCTATTGGCGTCTTAGGTGTCGCAAGGGTAGTAAAACATGTACAGACAGTCCGCAATTCGAACCCGCTACTTATCGCTATCAAAACGTGTTAGTTCGGTTCCGTTACTTTAACATAAAAACGTTTAGAATTTCTATTAGAATGACGCAGTAAATGATTCATATAATTATCCATATGTACCATTTTGTATGTTGTAGCTGTTTTAGGAGAAAATTGAATGCGTCTGCAAATATATGATATGTCAACAAACCTTAGTACACTCATGTCTTGAAAATGATGAATACATGTTAGTTAGTAATACAAACTCCCACATAATATTAATACTAAACATGTTATATACGTTTTTTTGAGACAATGATCACATGCTGAGTGTCCAGATTTGGTGTGCGCCCGATATAACGGAGTTTTATTTCACAAATTTCAACACATATAAACACATAAACTCATAAATTCCAACATGAAATAAGAATGTGCAATGAATAAACTATCGTGGCCGTTATCATCTGAATGACCACTGTTCAGGGGTCTGTATTGACCATACATGAATTATGTACGCGTATGTGTAGTCTTTATTCACTTTTGCCTTTACCCTACAACACATGTGCCCATCCGCAGTTAATATTTCGATTAATATTGTTTTTGCCAACATGCCAAGATTCGTGTAAAAACTAAGCTTATATAACCATCGTCAATCATCACCACCGGAAATAGATGACCAGCGAAGCGAAAGTAAACCTCACACAAGAGATAGTTCTCGTGAAAAGAATAAGTTGTACCATTTTTATCGTGAACGTTTTCCAAAAACTGTGTGACAAATTAAGAGTGGACATATCAAACTTATATCGTAAGAAGTTGGAGTTCTTTATTTATACATTCGAGTGTTAAAATAGATCAATCATCAGCTACCTGGTACCGAAATTTAAGTTCATTTGGACATCTTTTTTCCTTTTGTCCGAGGAAAATATTATAATTTTGCCGAATTTTTCAATAGTATGCAAATAGAATTATAAAAACTATTGGTTTTTGCAAGCTTCAGCCCAAAAATCTAGTTAGTATGCATATTTTTGGCTTAAATATAAATTTCGTTGTGTACGGCGAATAGAACCTGATGTGTACGGCGTATAGCAAAATAAAATTAAATTGTGTACGGCGAATAGTTTTGAGTTTGTAACGACAAATAAATGAAAATTTTGCAAATACGAGACCATCTTGGTATAAAATAAATAAATACAATTATAGTCTTTACGATGAGACCGATTATAGCCAAAGAATACGTCTGATACATAGTTTATATTTAAAAAAAAGTTTTATACGGGCACCTGCTACATAGAGAAAAAAAAGGTTACTGCCTTATTATTTTATTATATATCAGGCAAGACTTAGAATAATATAACGGCGAGGCTTGCCGAGCCTTTATTTTATTCGTATCGAGCCTGATATATTACAAAAAGCTCAGGCAGTAACCTGTTTTTCTGTTTATTATATCTCTACGTCCCCAATTTTAAAGAAATAATGAAACAAATCGCTAAAAAGGTGCAGTTTTAGCGGGAAAGAACACGACTTTTATCGTTTGACGTGTTAATAATGACGACATGAGAACGCGCGCTAAATATTTGTAAAAAAATGTTTTTTGGTGTTTGTGTTGCATTTTGTGTTTAAAATGTAATACATCTTCGTATCAACTTGTTTATTGTGTTGAATCTGATTCGATTTTTCTACAAATGATTACTTTATAGTTGATTCCGAGTAATATGACCATCCTCCACACATGACTATATAAGAACTTCCTGTTGACCATGATATAAAAAATGTATCAGGCAACGTTATATCAAGCATATATCAATGCGGTGCTATGATAAATCGATCGACCATTGTTCAGTCCGTATATTAGTTTAATACGATTCTAGTGTATTTCATCTTAGTTATGTTTTAAAATCAAGATGAATCGATAAAATATTGACTTACACGTGGATTCCAATCAGGATTTGATATACAATTCGTGTAATTATTTAAACTCGGCTGACTTTCTGTTCACAGCGTTTTAGCGTTCAACCGCAAAGGCACATGGCGTCGCCATTGTTTAAATTTCAGCACATATGCTGTGTTTGCGTATTAATGCGGGTGGCAAAAGCAAAGTTTAAAATTAAGATTTATAAATCATTTAAAAAGGCAAAGGTCCAACTCAAAACATATTTATGTATCTTGAAAAAATATTTTCTTAAAATCATTTAATTTCCGACAACTTTTGCAAATACGCTGCAACTATTCGCCGTACATGACTTTAACTATTCAACGTACACGACTTTTGCCATAAACAACTATTCGCCGTACACTACCGTTATTTTATTTTAATAGATTTTCACGAACAATAGTCAAACCAAGACCAATAATAGCGTTAAGATGGTAAATATTGCCTATAAGTATAGTAAATCAACTCCATACACGATGACAAACCATGTAATCATATAAGAAAAGCTGTTTCTTTGAGAAGTACCAATTTTAAACTGGTACCAAGCAGTCATAAATTTGTGTTAATAACGCTTAATCAATAGGAATTGCAATATAGATACACATTTGTAAACGTATTAATCTTTCTGTAAGATGCCTAACATGCACTGGTTATCCATGAGCGAGTAATTATTAGCTATTTTAGGAAAATACTCACTGCTCTCCATGGTTGGTTTGTTTACTTTCGCTTCGCTGGTAATCTATTTACGGTGATGATGATAGACTGTGAAAACAACCATAAACTTCTGTATACAATTATAAAAAAATAACGTATTTATGCCACATGCCACAGATTGTCAAATTTTCCCGTAAGGTATACACTTACACAATTCACTAAACATTCAACAATTGTTAGTGTTTAAGAATTTGCAACATATCACAATTTTCGTCGTGTAATCCACGGCATACAATTAATACTTACAATAAAATTGTACATTTTAATAACAATTGTTCAAGTATTCTTGTTTCCTTTTGTATGTGTTTTGAGTTTATACACTTATCCTTATACCTGTTTCTCTTAACCTGACACCGCTTCCTTCCGTTGTCTCTCTTTCGAATACTGCGCTGGGCCAGTTGTTTTTGTCGCTTTTTACAGAGAGAGAGACTTTATCCGGCTTGAGACTCAAGCAGCGTTTCGCGAATTGAGTTTGCTTCGTCTTGGACTTATTCTGATGATTGCAACCTTTTTGAATTTCAACCTTCAGTTTGTAACACTTCTCGGATCCTTTTTTTAATTTTTCGTCGTGGTCAAAAAATCACTGAATGATTAAATAAGTACAAGCGTTTACATGCGATTATTAGATGCTATCAATTTTAATTAATTAATTATTCTTAAACATGAATAAGCCATTTGCGCATTATGACTACATTCATGAAGTTGGTGTATTTGTAAGCTGAATTTTCAAGTAATAGCTTTGTACCGTCTGTAATTTTGACATAAAATATTGCGCTGATAAGTTAATACTGATGAAGTCATTTATCAAGACTAACTTACAATTCGATTGTCAAACTATTTCATCGGTAAAACTTAAAAGCTCGTTACTTGAATTTAAACAATTGGAAGACACCGAGGCATCTCGTTTAAAACACATTTAGTCTGAACCCCAACCGCATTAACTACCATTAGCGATGATAACACGTAATAGACAAGGTGGAAAAAGAACTATTCGATTCAAGCTATTACTCTTATTAAAACAACACATGAATACATACTATTTTAGAATCGGGGAAAAACATGTATTTACATTAGATGAACAAGGTATTACATTTAGTTATACACACATACTATTAAAATTACTTTCTCGCAAAAAAACTACAATTCCTCAAAATAATCCTTAATACAGAGGTGATCCAATTAATTCTTACTGAATAATTTCCTACCTTCCTAGAAAATTGATTTCAGATGTATATCTCTTTACATTAATTTTCTCTTAAAAAACAGATACTCACAAAGCCCACAAAACCCTGACCTACAGGCCACACAAATAGTGCATGCTTTTCTAGACCCATGATTACTAAAGGCGAGTAAGAGAAACGATTGTTTTTGGTTGCAGCATTATAATCCACTAAAATAAGAATTTCAACATTAAAACATTTATTTTAGAACGTATGTTTTAGTTAATAATTAATCATCTGTCAGTCATCTGATGATGTTTTGTTCATATGTGTAACATGAACTATAATAAAATGTAATTTGGATTTAATTATTAGAAGCATACAGTCTATTACGTATGTGTTTGTTAGCAATAAATCATGGTGATATTTCATTTGTCGTTAATTTGTTAATATTTGTAGCAAGAACTGTTATAAAACTCCAAATATAATATGTGTTAAAATATAATGGACAAAGTCCATTTTTAACTCAATGCAAAGCGGGTAAAACTCTTCTGTCGCATATGCCATAAGGCTGCAGTAATTAGCCGCAGGGCAGCAGTGATGATTCAAGACTGTGGTAATACAAGGTGCCTGTATAGAAATACAATAGAAATAAAAGCACTAAATACATAAAGACGTACATCAGTTTTCACAAAGTAATTGTAATCAGTCGATTTATGAATTTGCAAATCTTGCTATACAAACATATAAATGCTCCAATTAAGTCGTAACAAATGATTATCGCCAAAATGTACCAACAAACATATTGAATTGCATTAATACTTCATAGACTCAAATTCAAATGAAATCTGAATAACTGAAAATTGTTAAAGATGTTTAATGAAAATACTCATTCGCCCCGGTCACGAAAGGGGGCTGCAAGATTTTGTTACCACTGCACCAAGTAATAAACATTAAATGTTGTTTAATTTGTTGAAATGTCAATTTTTTATTTAATGTTTACTTTGATTGTTTCTTTCACTGCAATACTCGTACCATCTGGTAATAAAACAAACAGTCTATCAAACTTTTGAAAATTTACTATATATGACAACTTTTCATTGATCAAGATATCAGTACGTCTCTTGAATGTGCTGCCAAAAATACTTTCATCTCCATGATTTTCCAGAAAAAAATGTTATTGATCCTATTGTTTATTTGTTTATGCTTATTGAATAACTATCGTTACGGTCAAAAATGCTTACACAATCCTGCTAAAAAACAAACCACTAGAAGTTAAAGTGATATATATGGGCATTTTTCACTGTTGAATCGAACTGAAAAGAATTAACAGATCAAAAGAGTTAATTAAAATGTTGTTACTGACCAATTATCTGCAACTCATCTTGCTACCAGTTGTTTATAAAAAATATATATTATATTCGATATTTTACATGACTCATCCAGTACAAAATTAAGCCGAAATGATCCGTAAAACAACATAGTGTCTTTGTGTCGTATTTATAAACGAATCTGCACTTAAACTAAATTAAGATTCACATCGTAAATCGAATCATTTCTGTCGTCAGTTGTCAAAACTAAAGAACGGTTAATATTCAAATGCATTATTTTTCTCTTTCCGGGATATTGTTTAGTATGTTGATGCTGCATTAACAAATATAAGACTTAGTGTATATGAAGTGAAAACACCAAACATAATTAACGGTTGCGATAGACACCTATAAACTGTTAGATGCCCATAATGTCACTTTCAATAACACTTTTTTCATTTTTTTTAACAAGATTATTAACATGACATCTTGTACAAACAATCCTTACGATTTTGTGTATTAAACATGTGCATTAGTTGGCAGTAACAATTCATTGAAAATTCAACATTTTGTAACAATGAATTTTATAGAAACAAACAAGAAAAGGTTTGCCGCAACAGAACTATTTTCCTGTCCGTGCGTGGGTGGCTTTGTGTTTGAAGATCCCCTACTGTGTTTTGACCTCTCTACCACACTGTTCGCAAACAAATGGCATTCTACAAACAAAATATGAATATAAATTATCTACATTCATGATAATTTTGAGTAACATGAACGTCGTGATTATCATATTTAAGGCGCGCAAAACAGTACCAAAAATGTTTTATTGACCAACTTTTGTTATTAAGACAGACTTCAAATATTATTGACGTTAATGTCAATCTTTCGATTCTCTAGTTTAGTTTGTATACCACACATAGCATTTCAAAAATGTGTCCCACACATAGCATTATTACATTCTTACGTACACACACTTCGAATCAGATGTTTTTGCGAAAACATACAATGTAAGTGGCTTCTCTATGAAGAATTACAATGTCCGCCCTATATTTTAAACCTTCGACAACATTATAATCAACGTTTTTGTTGATCGAATAAAAAATATTCCACACATATCATTTCACTATGCGTGTTTTCAAACACGCGGTTGCACTTTTTGTAAAAAAAATACTATTTAATTTTGCGCAAACTTAACAAAGTTGTGTATTTTGGCAATGACCGGGCACTCGTCTTTGTTTTTTTGTACATGGTTTTGAATTGATGAAGAAATTATCAAAAACGTTACCTGAGGCGACGTTTTGTTGACATCCGATTGTCCAACACATAGCTGAAAAAGTCACGTGGTACAGGCACCTTGTAATAACCCACCTTCCACACACTGGTCGCCGATGTATCCAGTCTTGCATTTACATTTATTCGCGCCCACGCAGAGACCACCATTCATGCAGGACTTCAAACACAGACTTGAAACAACATAAACAGACTTAATTTGAGCGTTACATGTCCTACTTACACAAGGCCTAATTGAAATAATATATGCCTCGATGAGGGTATAAAAATGCTTGTATTGGCCAAAATGAAATATATTATGTGTGAACAATTACGTTTCCTGATAGATTAATGTGTGTACTAGTTATTCTACAAAACCGCATATATTAATCGAAAGATTAACTCAAATAATATGATTAACAAACCCTATGAAATTTTAACAGCAATGATAATTTAATTCTGGAAGACATTCAAGTTATATCTGTTTCACATTGGTCTCCGCTATAACCTTTTTTACACTTGCAAATGTTCGTCCCCACGCACAGACCTTCGTGTTGACAAGGCTTATGGCATAGACTTAAACAGAACATAATATAAATATATGACAAATGTTTTCGCTTTTCACAAAACATATAAAAAAATGTATACGTGCATGGTATTGTGCTTTTGTTTGAACGATTATTTAACAATTTTAAATCTTAAAACCAGGTACAGGGGTGAAACATTTTATGAAATGTGTAGCATGTGTTGCTATAGACATAGACCGTGTTCCGTGAAAAGGTGGTTCTAAAATGAGTTGTTTTATACCATAATTAACTAAAAGATTTAAGGAATGTTGTAAGAAAATTATTTACTGCATTCATAAACGAGTCTAAGAAATCATTGTATAAAATAACAGGTAGTTTCTGATCTTTTAATCATGCTTTTGAATGAGCTAACGAAATGAATCTTTACATAAACGCCATGATTAATCGGAAAGATTGCATGACGTAACCTGACATTGAAACGTCATTTCAGCAAAATAACGTCACGCGAATTCAACAAAAGATAGCAAATTAAAACGCGAAAGTTTAAACAATTCGTTATTGTTAATATACATAGATAAAGATGGACATTGTGATAAAACTATTTATTCGTCAAAGATTGACAGCATTTATTACAACATCTACAAAGTCTAACAAATAAACATGCATATACAATATTGCAAATAATTTACAGGAAAATAGCGCTACAAAGTCATCGTCCAACGTTCGCTCCAATCTTATATGTGGCTTGCTGATTTATGGTGTAGTGACAATGGTATATATACCGGGGCTCCAATACGAAATTTTCATTTTTGTGCTGTGCAATTCACTATTCTGATTGGTTAGCACGTTTGAACTAACAAATGATAATTTTATGTTTGAGTAGCAACTGTCGATGCCATCCCATCATAATATATGCCTTTGTTTATTATTGAACTACTACTACTGCTACTACTACTACTACTACTACTACTACTACTACTACTACTACTACTACTACTACTACTACTACTACTACTACTACTACTACTACTACTACTACTACTACTAATACTACTACTACTACTTCTACTTTTATTACAAGTACTACTACTTCTACTACTACTACTACTTCTACTACTTCTACTACTACTACTACTACTACTACTACTACTACTACTACTACTACAACTACTACTACTACTACTACTACTACTACTACTACTACTACTACTACTACTACTACTTCTACTACTACTACTACTACTACTACTACTACTACTACTACTACTACTACTACTACTACTACTACTACTACTACTACTACTAATACTAATACTACTACTGCTACTACTACTACTTCTACTACTACTTCTACTATTTCTTCTACTACTACTTCTACTACTACTACTACTACTACTTCTACTCTTCTACAACTACTACTACTACTACTACTACTACTACTACTACTACTACTACTACTACTACTACTACTACTACTACTACTACTACTACTACTACTACTACTACTACTATACTACTACGACTACTACTACTACTACTACTACTACTACTACTACTACTACTACTACTATCTACATACTACTACTACTACTACTACTACTACTACTACTCTACTACTACTACTACTACTACTACTCTACTACTACTACTACTACTACCTACTACTCTTCTAACTACTATTACTACTACTACTTCACTACTCTACTACTACACTACTATACTACTACTACTACTACTACTACTACTACTACTACTACTACAGCTACCACTACTACAGCTCTACTACTTCTACTACTAGTATTAGTATTAGTATATCTTATAATAATACGTTGTTATCCTGCTTACCGAAAGTCATTTATTTATACGTATACATTATGATCCAATTTATAAAATGATTGGTATAAACACTCATGCAACATTAACTACATTTTGTTTATACATGTATACAATAAATTATTACTACATACCTTAAATCAAAACTGTACACGTCAATAATTCCGGTAAGGCTTTCTAATTACTTACCGAATTTATTGCACTGTTTTTTATGCGAAGTTTAAACGGCATCCCTTTGACGGGTCTGTTGTGTTGGTCTATTATATAGAGGCTTATTAAGAGATGCACAATACCCTCTTCCGTACACGTACAAGGTATAGACACCAGGAATACTGGAAATATTTGTCGTGAGTATAAGTATAAGGAATCGACAACCGGGATACTGGAAATATGTGTTCATTTGCAATGAAGACTACCCACAATACTAGATATACGTGTCTTGATTAAGTACGCATACAAGCAATAGAAACCCGAAATACTGGACATATTGGTCGTGATAAAGTACCCATACCCGGAACACTGGAAATAATGGGTAATCACTCGTACACGCATCAATCGAGGCCTGTGATACTGAACGTAAAGAACATGCAAAACGCACCTTGAAAACGTTAACATAGAGCTTTATTAAGGTCTTACATGCACAGTGAATAGATGTGCAGATATTAATTTACTGATTTGTTGAGATTCATTTGCGAGGATAAATGAATGGTGTGTCGTGATTTAAAGTACCTGCACGTAGAAAAGACACATGACCAACTGAAATATGTATCGGGATTACACATAAAACGCACCTGGGTAGATTATAATGTCGTTCTGAATTATATTAAGTATATTTGAGGCCTTTGTTTTACTGTATGTACATGTTTTATTTATTTTAAACAACTTACAGGCGTCTCATGAACTGACTTTGCAAGGGAACCGGTTTAAATCCTGATTTATTAGTTGTCGAAGAGAACCGCGCTATGGAAAATTTCGTTTAATGCACGTTCGGTAAGTGCCGCCCCAGATTAGCCTATGTATTCCATACAGGCTAATTAGGGACGACACTTTCTGCCTGGAATGGTGTTTAAAACAATCTTCCTTACAACTAATAGCCCATAAAAGCGGAGAGTGTCGTCCCAAATATTTCCGAGATGGCTGCACAGACAAATCTGGGACGGAATGCATAATCATTAAGCCCATTTTTCCCTGAACGAGGCTGACTGTATTGGCTGATGCTGTTAGGAATGAATTCCAGACCTCGCTTGAAGTATCCAGATTAGAACATTAAGTGTATGCCAAAAACCTTAAAATCTGACGGTATTATTGCCTTGGTCTAGACTTACTGTTTACGGTGCTTTAGAGACTTTATTTCAAGTATAACATCAAACATAGCACATCTAGTCTAAATAATAGCTCCTGTAATGCACAAAGCGTTGATAAAAAGCTTAAAAGCGGAGGGTGTCGATCTTTTTGACCCAGATTAAACGCATAATCGGACGAATTAAAAAAAATAATGTTGAACAAGATAATGATTTGAGAAGATGCATCGATTAACAATACGTCATTGTATAAGAGCTTGATAGATAACTATGTCTCTGGGTGTTTTTTTGAATTTTAAATACTAGTGTTCCATAAGTAACTGATTATGCTTCGTATAGTTTGAAGAATGATGAAGTTGTATTAAATGTTTATCCGTTAGCCCGTGCACGCGTTCGTGCGTGCGTGTGTGCTTTCAAATTTAATATCATTTGCGTTGGGCATTGCGAACGTCTCTGCGTGTGTGCTTTGTTCAAATATAACATCGGTATTTTTAAGACAGTTTTTAGACAGTTTGTTGTAAACATGTTTCAATTTACTGCACGTTTCCAGTAGACTGATCACAGAGAAATGTGTTCAATGCACACACGTTCGTGTTTTGTCCTTTGATTATCCGAACAACCGGCGTTTGCTTCCATTGGATTAACCAAAGGCGTTAGGTGCTCACTCAACATACACAAAGTTAATTTGAGTCAGTTATACTAATTTGTTTTCACCCTTATATTAAGCAAAAATCTCAATAATGAAATGAACTCACAAAGTTTTAATCCTCTTTAAGCATGTTTGTTGTAAAGTACTTTTAATTTCGGACCAAATAGCGATGTATTTTATCGCACGACGTATTAATACTTGTGTAATTACATCTTGCGGAAATTTATCATGAACGGTACAATTTTGACATTTATGTCTGCACAGACACAGCTCAGATGGATTACTCGGTGAAATAAAGCATTCATTTCCCCACGACTTTGATGTTCTATTTATTGGGTACAGGATTAGACGTGGAACCTTGATTTCATGTGGGTTTTATTGTCCGTTTATTCCGAAGTAAAATAATGACTGAGCGCCGACGCAGATTGTGCTACAAATAATCGCTGTAATCGGGTTTATGGGATGCCAGACGTGATTTTTCTTTCGGACACACTCCCATGTTAAGGGTTGGACATGAGTTAAAATGAGTATCGTTCCATGTTAAAGACATACAGTCAAAAACATGTATTATTTGGATAAATTTCAGAAACTAACTCTCGTTTGCATTAATGCCTTATTTTTCTTCTTTATTAAGTGCAAGGATCCTCTAGAGCATCGTCGCATTTTGACTATACAAGGAGTATTGGGATCTGGGTAGAATAAGTACTTGGTGTCTTTGCATAAAATCTAAAGAACTTTCCCATAGTGGGGAATCGAACCCGTGACACCCCGGTCGCTAGGGTGGCACCATATCCACTACGCCATGGCGACTGGTTTTAATAATAATGGTTCATTATGATCGATTAAATCACATAATAAACATGTGCGATATACGCTCATAATCTATCAATAATGCATATTTCTTTATATGCAATGTTTTCATGAAAGTGTCTTGAGTAAATATTTAGCACCACGTTCGCATAATATATAGTTTATATTATTTGTTTCCCAGAAAGTATGCTTGTCTGATGCTCGGTTACACATAACAAAAATATAAGTAATCAGTAAAATGACACACACCGTATTGCAAACAGAGCTTTGTGCCATTTGAAACCAGCGTAGCTCGAGACCAGCTTTCCCATTCGCATAGACTGGTTGCATGACTTTATAGCAGACAGTGTAACTGGCCCTATATGGCAAAAAAACATTTTTGCATCACGAAGCTCAAATGTAAAATCCTTAATCTAACTTACTCTTTGGTCCTTTTGGTATGATGCAGATGCAGGAATGCTCAGAAGTTGATTGTAGAGAATGGTTTTGTTTTTGGATTTGAGTTCGTCAAACCAGTATGTATATTGAAAAAGACAATCCCTATAATACAACAATCTAGATATTGTTCATGATACAATGATACAATGTTTATTGATTGGGTTGCAATTGTACCTGCGTTAACGACGTCAAAACAATAGTCGGCTGCTCGATGCATTATTTATGTTTACATATATCGAACTACTATTGCAAAATACAACATAAACTGGTTTATTGTTTTTATAATCAGACTTTTAATTACCATAAACAAAACAGGCACATTGTTGAAAAAAAAAACTTTGACATTTTGGAGATAAACCTTTTTGTTTTCAATTATTGTAAAATCACTTCGTCTTTAAAATAGAAAGTATTTTAACCCATAATATCGCACAGCATAGTGATGACTAAATCAATACGACAAGTGCGACACCATTCTGAGACCACTTGAAACACAATAGGAAAATGGAAAATCAGAACACACAGTGGCACATCATAAATGTCATATTGTTTTATTAAATAAATAACACATGCAAGTGAACTGCTGTCAATATCATTTCTGTGTGTCTTTATCCTAAAACGTATTATATAGCCTATAGTTCAATATATATAACGATTATTGTAGCTAAGAGTTATATGTAATAATCAAAATTTTAATAATGTGTAAACATGTCAATCATAAATAGTTTAGACATAATTCGTAATACAAACATGAGGCACGACACACGACGCTTTATGCGACAAACGATTTCGCAAAGCAACGAACAAAAAATTTCAACGAAACGATATTTGTAAATCCAAATGACTTTCGTGCGTCACGCATTCTGTGCACTGCTTGTGTGGTTTAAGTCGACAATTTGCAGATTGACGACATTTGTGCAATATTATGTCGATTGTCGTCGATTGATTGAGCGTGTCGACTTAAAAATCGTGAGTCATATCAAACGATGCCACACTTGACATAAAATAAATACATACGTGAGCGAAAATGTTCATTCAATTTTCGATTGAATATTTCGTGTCAAAATCTTTATTGACAGTACCGTTCAATGTCAAGTGCTGTTGATGATTGTACAGTATTGTATAGTATGTCGCCTTGTTAATTTTCCGTCGACCTCAAAGTGCGACAGACGACATTTATTATGTCAATAGTTGCGTACACACATATTTATATTATCGCAATCATATGGGACAGAATGCCTATGCAAAATGCATTTTTGTTAGACAGAATACGCTTGTAAAAGAGTTTAAAGCTTTTAAATCCTAAATGTGTTGCAAACCGCCCGGTGCGTAGATAAGTATTGCATAAAGGTAACCTTGGACATTCTCCCATGTCTACTAATTATGTGAAGATAATGTTCACGGTCATACAGATTGTTATATCATAACGTTACAAACGTTGAATGTTTCTTGAACGTCTTTAATACTTATGAACGTGGAATTAATGTGTAAGCTAATTGCCATTTGGTCGGTTGTTAATGTTTTAAGAAATTTACTTTCCAAACACCTGTAACATTCTTCAATATTTCATTGGATTGGGTTTAAAGAGGCTCGTATGTTATACACGGCATTGCGCGTTGCAATGTAAGTGTATTTAATTACTCATTAATGTTAATATTAATTGGAGTATTGACTTTTAACTATCATAGTTAGTCTAATATTCAACTTTTGGGCTTAAATTTACGGCAAAATTAGCCAAATGTTGACTCTTTGATTAACGTTCACAAATTCGCTAACTCGCTAACTATTACGAACTCAATTGGTATACAATAATAATCAGTGTTTAATTGTTGCTGGATGTATGTTGTTTGATTGGCAGTATTGCAGACAATTAATCAGACACGCTCTAGGAAAAAAACAGGCTTAGAGCATTACACTTTCCGCTTTTATTGTTGTTGTTTTTTTGTTTAATAGACATTCTTCTAAGCTAGAACCCAGTTTAGGGGATTGTTGACCTGATGAGCAGGTTATTTTAGGACGACACTTCACCCGATTGCATTTAATTCCGTTTTTCAAGAGCGAGGCTAATATATATTATAGTCATATGACTACGTGTGTACATATATATACATCATATTTGCTAAATATGCCGTGAGAGGCGTGGATTAATGTATACAAGTTATTGCCATTCGCAAATTAAATCAATGTTTATTTGAAAGCCGTACATATTATCATAGGCTATCCTACAAGCTCGCCTTGTTAAATTTTTGCTTTGCCAAAAGGTATATCACTGCCTCTGATACATTGGTTCGTTTAATGTTGAAAATTTAATGAAGTAGATCTACCAATCAAATCTATGTTTAACAAACAACTTTATATCCTAGTAGTGCTAACACTGGCACAATCGTCCACTTATGACAGGAAGAAGCATTAACGATTTTATCTACGCGAGAATCATTATTTCCTCGTCATTTGCTTAATACATTTTCTTTACTTAACTACATGTATACTCTATTTAATGACACAATTGTTAATTTATGTGACGTCATTACTGTGCATGAACAACTACTGACCTTATATAGAACATACACGGTCGCCACCTTACTGGGTGCAGGCATTTAGACACGACTATTATGTACGAGGTAGATAGATTGCTTATGTCAGGAAAGTAGCAAAGTTCTTCATCACATGACACAAACAACTCCTGATTCATCTTGTATATGGTCAGAGCGTCACAAGGCATTGAGATAAATAACGTACAGAAAAAAACGTGCCAGGTACAACATTTTTCCGTCTCGATCGTATTCGAGAAGCTGAAAATCTGAAAGACTACAGCATAGTATGTCACTGCACATTTGTAAAACAATCGTGATTGGTACACGCCTTGTCTAAAAATGTCTAGCCTCCTTCTTGCGTTGACTAAACCGCGTGTACGTCATTTGCATGTAAGACCTACGTCATTGGAAATCATTTCACTTGACTATAAATAATGTTTGTATATCTAAGATTTATATATTCAGTCACCTACTTCGAGGTGTGTGCAATACATAATAGCTTCTTGAACATCTACTGAACATATTTTGACCACGTATTCTACACATTAAATGTCTTTAACAAATAGGTTAACAAGTATCTTTAATTCTTTATGGAATCATAAGCTCTCCGTTTTAATTACAATTTTCTTATGAATACATGACACTACCGTAAAAAACCCGACGATAAAATGTCAATGATAGCGTTAAGAAATTACGCTTCTCTACGTTCCCAAAATCCAAATATACGCACTGCCTTTTCCCATCAGAGCAAGGCGTGAAATTACACAGCGTGGAACAATATATTAAACAGTGTTAGAAGCAACATGATTTGTTCTTAGAATGCAGGAATGTTCAATTTTCTAAATGTGTTCTATGTAGCAATACGCATCCATGTCATTCAATACGACGCATTGTTCAGAACTAATAATAAATAGTTAAAATAGTTTGTTCTGGTATCTGTAGAATAACCAGTTTCATAACCCGTTAATTAACGGTGGGGTAATGTAAATAGTACAATCGCGAAAAAAAGTTTAATTATGAAAACAATAACAACAAAACAAAAACAACTTGACAATTATGAAATAATAAGCATTCATGTCTAATCAAATAAAAACTCCGTGAGTCCTATTGTTGTCTCTTCAATGGCTTTATTTTTTTAGGTTTTCAATTCGATTTTAAAGAATGTAAAGAACTTGTCGTCTATTGTTACTTGTTCTTACTATTCTTTTTCCGGTTATTTTCGTTTAAAGGGACCGTCAACCGCGATTGACGAGAACAGAAAAGTTCTAAAATACCATATTTGTTTTACAATTATAAGTTTATATTGATTAAAATATCACGGTTGGTATATTACATTACTTGAAAAAAGTCCATATTGTTAGTATATTCCGTAATAACATTTCGCAATGTGAAAGCGAAGTACATCGCGAAAATAGGTGACATAATGATATTCACACTATAAATAACGCAAGTAGATTGATAATTTTATTTATATATATATATATATATATATATATATATATATATATATATATATATATATATATATATATATATATATATATAATAAAGATACAATTCACTACGAATGCACAATTTGCATTCACGGGTTTACCACGTGACGATGATGATCAATCTACTTGAGTTATTCATAGTTAACTGGTAGTTACCTGGTACCTGTACCCAACAAAATTTATTAACAAATATGAAAATATGAAAACTTAACAACTGTTTTCAAGTCATGTAATATACCAGTCGTGATATCCAAATAATTGTAAAACAAATACGGTATTTTTATGTCCCCCTCCACTAAAGTGGGGGACATATTGTTTTTGCCCTGTCTGTTGGTTGGTTGGTTGGTCTGTTGGTCTGTTGGTCTGTTGGCTGGTTTGCGCCAACTTTAATATTTGCAATAACTTTTGCAATATTGAAGATAGCAACTTGATATTTGGCATGCATATGTATCTCATGGAGCTGCACATTTTGAGTGGTGAAAGGTCAAGGTCAAGGTCATCCTTCAAGGTCAAAGGTCAAATATATAGCTTCAAATCAGCGCAAAAGGGTACATAGTGTTTCTGACAAACACATATCTTGTAGAACTTTTCTTTTTTCGTCAATCACTCTTGACGGTCCCTTTAATACAAGAATTTCTCACGTGATAATGTATCTGGAGGGTCACCATATCTTTATTTGAGCAACGCTGCTTTAATATTCCTATTAAATCGTATAAATGCGCACTGCCTAAATGCAGGACCTAATGCCCTTGAATAATTTATCAGACTACATAAAAGATGTTTCATGATATAAAGCAAGTACAAGCTTTTTAATTACGATGCTATGAGGAGATTTGTATTGACACCTGTTTGATTTGTGATTAATGGATATGGATCCCTGTAACAGGGTTTTAGCCCCAAAGCCTAGATTGACCGTTTAATATTTATAGAAGACTAGCGGACAACAATTTATCTCCCGAACATGTTTCACTATTTCAATATATTTACTAAAACACAACAGCAAATGCGTTTGAGTGGGAAGAATAAATGTTTGTGCATGGCTTAGGATGTGTTTTCTGAAATAATTATTTAAAAAAAAGATTATTTATAAGAACTGATTTTGTTTAACATACTTTAATATAAAAAACATATTTTTAAAGATACTCAGGTTTAAGATGCCTTAAACACTGTTTGCGTTTGCTGTTTCCGTTTCTTGAACAATAAAGCATAGTGCTTGTGTTTGTTTTTGTATAATGTCAGTTTGTGCTAAGGATCATTTTGATCCGCAGCTGCCACCATTTGAATAACGATTTATAGACCTCAAAGTTACATGTTTTGTTACATATCTTCTTATCAACTTAATTTGATGACTTCATGAGGTGATAATCTAAAACTTTCATGTTGTTAAACCCTGTAAACATATTTTTTTTAAACGATTGCTATCTAGAAAGACACTCATGGAAACTGGCAAACAAAAAAAGTGTGATATTTATTCAATGATACTCACTAATACTAATCTGATTACAAATGTCAACGATATATGCACAACTTGATTTTATAAATATTGTGCAAAAATGCTTATAGTCATAAAGGTGTTGTTGTTTTCAAACTTTGTCCGATCTTTTTATGTATGTAACTTTGTACTGAAAATAATAGTGTCCGGTAATATGTTATGATTTGCATCATTCCATGTCTGTACCAGGTTTTAAAATAATACAAAATGTAACAATCATAGCAAATATATCGCCCGTGTCATTCCCGTACAATAACCTTTAATTCAACAGTCATAAAACGTCGAGATGTTCATCTCTTCTGTCTGTAGTTATTGTTTGTTCCGGTAAAGAGAGTTCTCAATCATGGCGAAAGATGGTTTGTTTTGATATTCAACTTGTTTTATATCCGAACTCTCGAAGAACTAACTCCGCCACTCGTTGCTAATAATTTTATCTACATGTGATGTTCCAAACGTTCGATGAACAGCCTGCAACGCACTACTTTATTTATTAACATAATGTTTATATGTAAAACTCATGTAAGCATTTTGACCCTACCCGTTTAGCACACCTGTTTATTTGTTGTATTTTTTCCTTATTATCATGTGTTAAAAGATTATCAAACTGCAGCGAATATCAAGTATATATGAAAAAATACGGATCGCATGTCTCTTAATAAGGGTACGTTTATCACTGGTATCATATACTTATGTTCTATGTGTACAAGAATAAGAGATTGCACGATGATTGAAGAATCGTTTGGACTCCTCCATTATATATGAGGACTCAACAATCTAACATACTGAATACAAAGAAAGTGATATTCAGTAAGTTACTGAACTTTCAATCTCATTTTCAGGGTTTACATGAAGCTATTATTGTCTCAAAAATAATTAAAGAATGCAAACATCTGCAACTGCACTTGACGCTGGTTGCATTGCGTTTGAGAAGTTGGATCCATGAAGTACGCGCTAAGATGTTTCCCCCGAGAACCACCTGTCCCATTACACGCGCTGATGATAGCAAACACAGATTGTTATAAATACTGTCTGCAGTCTATTACATTGGGAGTTATTTCTTAACGAAGAAAACATCAACTTACTGTATATATTGATGTAGAAGTTTTTTTTAAATGTATGTTATATCATTGTGGCGATTTGAATTGGTTTAATTTTGTTTGAAGATCTCTTTCGTTGTAAAAGTTGATTAAGGTCTGTACATTGTACTCATCTCAAACTGACAAGGTTCAATAAACATAATAAGAGCATCATATACATCCATGTGCGTTCAAATCAGTCATGAACGACGCAAAAATCATTTGTTCAAGTTGGCAACTAAAACAGAGATATGATGATGTGTGGAAAAGAGAGGAGCTGCAAACGGTGGCGCCTTTCATGTGACTCACTGGACATCAAACGTTGTCCGTTTCGTTCCGATGCATTTTTAATTAATTAAGTTTAACATACATTTGCTTAAAACGCGAATATTTCTTACTAACTAATGCTCGATTTGATAGACCCTTGTAATAAATTTGGATGTCAACTTATAATAAAGATGTTTTTAGAAGTATTTAGATTTATTTAATAAAGATTTATTTACAACTGTTGCCAACATCAGGTGCGTTATGATTGCCTGTGATATATTGATTGAACAGGTTATATATCCATATTCATACCAGCTGACGCTGTTGCAAAACACACATTCATCGTTTCGAAAATTTCGTTTTTGTCCGGATACTTAAACATTCTTTGCAAAAGCTATCGCTTTTGTTTGAGGCAGAAGCCGAAAGAGATCATTGGATGTTATGTGTTTATTATAAAATATGCTATGCACAATAAGTTAGATAATCTTTTTTGTCAATGTACTTAGTCGTTGGTATAAACATGTTTATATTAAGCTATATCTCAACAATAATTTTACATATAAACTTCAGTTGCGTTAGCAGTAGGGATATCGCATGATTATTAAGAGGTAGTTTATTGACTGCAAGGTTCCAACATTTAAACAAATGAATTACAAAACATACACAATATTACGTATGATTCATATTAAGTAGAACGGGGCTTTATCCATTTGCGTTAAGCGTCGTTCCTAATTAGCCTTAGCGGACTGCAAATGCTAATCTGGGGCGACACTTTACGTCCATAACGCATCAACAACAACTTAAATTGTCAATCATATTCAGGTAATAAAAAATATTCATAATTTAACAAAAAGTGATCGTATAAGTTGAATAAGGACGTATAGTTTACTCACTATTGATCACAAAGCAGAAATAATGGTGAATTGACTCACATTATACAATAAATAACTCAAATGAGCTTCGTTCAGGGAAAACTGGGCTTTAAGCATGTGCGCAAAGTATAGTATCAGATTAGCCTGTGCAGTCCGCACTAATCGGAGAAGACAGTTTACGCCTTTATATTGTTGTCGTTTTAATGATGCCTCTTCTAAAGGCAAATCCAGTGGAGGCAGAACAGTTGCCACCAAGTCCAGTAATCATGATAGGCGAGTGTGGGATGGTGAACCGCAGACATCTGGCGCCTTAAATTTCACTCACTCAATCGACACATAAATTGCTGGTCGTACTGTTTCGAATTATTTCTTACTCTACTGTATACTTACAATAGAATCTTACATTATTCTAGACAACGTTCTTCTGACAGGTCCGTTGTGATAGACATGTGCTATAATTTGAGTTGTCAAAATGCAATCAGGATGTTTGTTTATTTACAACTATTATCAACATCGAGTGCGTTGTGATTGTCTGCGATATCTCGTTGGAGAAAGAGAGAAACACTCAGTGATTCATACAGCTAACGTTGTTGTCAAGCGAGCCGTCATCGCGGCCATTTCTTTCAAAACATTTCTGGTTTTCTGGAAGATAATAACATAAAGCATATGGTGTCTGTGCGTTTAGAAAAGACAGAAACAGAACATTTCTCTTGTCATTTTCCAATATTGACAAGATGTGCATTATTATACTTTGATATGCAAAAACGCATTTTCTATAGACTGTACTGCATACAAAAGTGTTATAACTCTTCGTCTACCTGGAGTTAATGTTGCTTTTGATGGAATTGTAATGTTTTTATATTTTCACTGCACACGAGTGATATATATATGTGTGTGTGTGTGTGTGTGTGTGTGTGTGTGTGTGTGTGTGTGTGTGTGTGTGTGTGTGTGTGTGTGTGTGTGTGTGTGTGTGTGTATGTGTGTGTGTGTGTGTGTGTGTGTGTGTGTGTGTGTGTGTGTGTGTGTGTGTGTGTGTGTGTGTGTGTGTGTGTGTGTATGTGTGTGTGTGTGTGTATACAGTTTGATGTCAACATGTTAACATTGAATTAAATTTCAGTTTAAAACGAAAAGTCTACCTTACAAGTTATAATACAATTTAAATAAAAGAAGAAATATCTTGTAATGGTTTAGGATGATGAATTGCGCAGGTTATATTTGTTCAACGCTTTCATGTTTGGTGATTACGAAAAATACGTTTATAACTAAATTATAAGTCAGAGACTTAAAACCAATGTAATAACAAAATAACTTAATGTAAAAATTGTGATGTTCCGTGATTCATTTAGAACAGAACAGAACAGAACAGAACAGACAGTTTATTAGACTTATACATAAGTACATCGTCTTTAATGCATATAATCATAAATAAAGTAATGTCACGTGTCATTATACTATAGTAAGTAACTAAATTAATAATACATTATATATTTATAAATATGACAATTCAATGAAATTTCGACACAAAATAAGAACAGAGAACAACAACGATTTCGCAAAGAAAAAACATAATAATTTTAAAGGTAGTAAGGACAAACTACATTTCATTTACTATGGTACACATATATATGATACAAAGGAAAAATAAAGAACAAAACAATAATACACATACTATCATGACTGCAAAGTGATACATAAACTTCGCGCATGCGAAGTTGAGAACATTATTAATTTCAATTAGTGGTATTTAAAATAGTATTTCGTACAATTAGGGCTTCCTTAACATATTTACATACATTAAGTATTTCAATTTTACATGTTGATATTAATAAATTATGAAACTTGACAACAGATGGGTGCATGTAATAAAAACGTTTAATATATTTTTGTCGTAGTAAACGGTAACATGAACAGACACAAATAAAATG
The DNA here is from genome assembly GCF_020536995.1 of Dreissena polymorpha. NCBI lineage: Eukaryota > Metazoa > Mollusca > Bivalvia > Myida > Dreissenidae > Dreissena > Dreissena polymorpha. Next base: position 171,047,750 of record NC_068355.1, read on the forward strand.
GAACTCATCCTCTATGTCCCGTTGATTACAACAAAGGCAATAACGTTCTTCACGGGGAATATTGTTGCGTGTATATCTCCCGGTCTGTATTCTCAAGGGATGGGCAGAAGCCCTTAATTTTACAAAGTATAAACGTAGACTCTTCGGCAATAAATCTAAGTAATGTTCATATTCAAAAGTAGTTTTAAACATTCTATACATATCTAAAATTGAAATTCCGTTCATATTACCAAACCATTCTTGCTTAAAGGTGTCAATAATTCTGCATTTAAGTTCACATACAAAAGCATGGCTATTAGTTATATTAGTGATTAATTGTGTGGCATGTTTTTGAAAACACTAAATTATGACTAGCAATATTTGTTTCCAAAATAGATCAAATATTAATTTCAAGAATTGGCCAGTCTAGACAACTTCAAATTTTTTTGTTCAATGTCGTTTAACAACACAAATTGCACGAAGATGTTCTTCTTATGTTCAGAACATTCTTGTTTACAAGAAATTCAAAAATATCTGATGTTTCGTTGAACGGATGTAGACAGTGAAATCTGATCAAAGCGATTCCGATATTGTTTATAGCACAAGAGGAATCAAAACAATCAAGTCACTTAGATGAGATAGCTTACCCAAACAAACAGCTTACATTACACATCCATACGTAAGAGAACTGGATGGTGTGAACTTTGAACGGTAAACTTAGCACATACTTTAAGAGGTAGGCATTCCAACGTGTTTAATCGATTGCGTTGGATCTGTTTTCTTGACGTTGAATACATAATTTCTTACGAAAAATAAATGAAAAATAAAATGCTGTGCAAAAAACTATAAACAACAATAACTTGCAAGTAATTTAAATGATATATGTTATTGCAGTCATTTTAAATGGGTTGGTTTATCAATTAAGCTTAACCAATGTTTCAGTTCTCGAAGGATTTAGATTTTAAATTCCACTTAATTCTATAATCAAAGTAACCACAATGTTATCTGAAGAAAAAAAAAACTGTATTAACGCCATTATGTTTCATATGGTCTTTGATTAACATACTGAGTTACATCAATCTTCAGAACATTTTGAGTTATCGCAAGGTTCACTTCTTTTGGACGGACAGATGGACAGAAGGAAAAACTTGAACTTATATACGTATTTCCCATGTCTCCCTCTTTCCACATACAATGCTTCATAAATGTAGCTTACATATTTTTTCAGTTATCATATGATTCAGATTGAAGTTTTCAATAAGTTTTCATTTAATTATGTTACAATAGTATCTGCAACCACACGCTGGGTATGCGGATACTTTGATAACAGATGGCACTTCGATACCAGATAACAACAGAAGCCACGCGCGAGAGGTAAGTTCATCAGGGTTTTTTAAAGTTATATCATAAAGATTAGTTTTTTAGACAAGGCGCATTGTTGAGTTTATACTTGGTGTATCCTTTTATATTGTAAAGAAAAACATCACGGAAGAATGGTAGATTTTCCCCCAAAAAATAGAAAATTCGGTCGGAAAACAGCATAAACTGGATGAACAGTAAACATTTCAACAAAATAAAACTACTTAGAAATATTGCAAGAAATTGTTTGATATTCCAGCATGTAGATTAATCACTGTGCTTCAAATACTGAAATTTTGAAATTATTCAATGAAAAATAAACGAAGATAGAGCATGTTTTAATAGGTGGTATTCATGAAGTTGCGGATACTTTGATTCCCGATATAGGGCACTTCGGATAACATAGACTTTCAACAAATTGGGCACTCTGATAACCGAGTTTTATCTTCTACCTGAAATGCATTTATGTACATTATGGCTAATCTTACAAACCATTTTGAAGTATGAATCAATTTTCATTGTCAAGCCCAACACATTGGGAATCTATGCATAACGTAATTACATACACATGTAAAATATAACAAATGGCTTCCCTTTACACGTCCCTTTCCCTTTTATTATCATATTCCAAAGGGATAACAACATGTTTCGGTAATTCGTTTTTAATTTACGTCAGTACATACATTTTTATTTATTGCCTGCTTACTATAGCAGTATTCCACAGCAAATTCTGCATTTTTGATTCACTAAATAGAGTGTGTTATATCTAGTAAAAAAGTGTCGAGTTATCTGGAATGGAAGTGCCATTGTCTTTGAGATAATCGGTAAAAGAAGTGGCCATGAACATATGGCATCCGACTCTTAAAACATTTTAATTTCATCAAATATGTTAATCAACTAAAATGTAACATGTAACATTAACAGACATATTGATCTTTTATTTTGATTAGTTGGCACGTTCTTGATTTATTTCCAAGTGTTTTTGTTTTGTTGAAATACGTACTGATCATCGAATTCATGACGATTATCGATGAAATTGGATTTCTTTTTTACAATCCACTGTTTTTTTCACGACTTTCTTGCTCCGCAATACGAAGTTCTATACCATATATCGACCAAACAATGTTACGTGTCTGAAAACCAAATAAACAGAACATAAATGCAAAAAAGCTGAAGAACTCAACTCTCGCGCGTGGCTTTTGTTGTTATATGGTATCGAAGTGCCATCTGTTATCAAAGTATCCGCATACCCGGCGTCAACCATAGTGACAAAAATGTGTACAATTCAAAACTGAACTTACGATTAATACCGTCCTCTATCGATATACTAAGTTTCACTAAATTAGCTTGAGTATTGTTCAGATTGTGCATTATCGAGATTTTAGTTATCTATTATTTCTCGATTAAGTCCATATTAAGTTATCGCATGACTCAGATTCGGACGGACACACGGAAAAACGACCAGGAAGACGGACAGTATGAGGTAAACAGGACGAGGACCTGAAACGGAGCAAATAAGGAGCACCTATAAGTACCGTTTTAATTGAGGCCTTTTTCTAGTATGTTCTGAATTGTTACAAGCCTTTTATTTAAGCGTATTACAGCACAAAACGTCAGTATTATGCGTTTTAAGGTATTTGAATTATTAAATATGAAAACATCATTAGAGTCCTGCGCCAATAACGATAGGCGCTTTCTTAGCTCATATGAATCTCTAATTTGACCCATATCGTTGCTACTGATTGTGTAATTTCTTATTATGGTATATTTTATATCACTTCTGATTATATTTATTACATTTACAACTAATTCAGACCAATACTTGATGTCAAGATACGGTAAGTCAGGTGAAGGCTCCCAATGTCTGTAATTCCAACCCTACATCCAGTGTAGTACTGCGATTTTGCAAATGAAATCAATTCTAAAGTTATTGCCATTCGCAAATTAAATCCATGTTTATTTGAAAGTCTTACCTTATATCATAGGCTATACTTTTAGCTCAGCTTGTCGACGTTTAACTTTGTAAAAAAAGTATTTCGCTGCGATATTTTGGTTCATTTAAAGTTTAACATTTATTCAAGTACCAATTAAATCTATGTGTAAACAAAACAACTGTATGTCCTAGTAGTGCTTACACTGGCACAATCGTCCAATTTGTGAGAGGAAGAAGCATGTTATGATTTTATCTACACGAGAACCATTATTTCCTCAACATATACGAAATAAATTCTCTTTACTTAACTACATGTACACTGCATTTAATGACGCAATATTGTTACTTTCTGTAACGTCATTATTGGGTAACTGATATTAAATAGAACATACACAGTCGCCATCTGTCCTAGTGCCGCCAGTTAGACATGATTACTCTGTCTCTACGAGGTAGATAGATTTATTTCAGGAAAGTAGTTACATTTCAGTTCTTCATCACATGACACGAACAACTTCTGATTCATCTTGTACATAGTCAGTGCGTCACAAGGCATTGGGATTAATAATGTAAAGAAAAAACAAACGAGCCAGTCAAAACATGTTTCCGTCTCGGTTGAATTCGAGAAACTGAAAATCTGGAAAAGACTACAGCAAAGGACGTCACAGCACATTTGTAAAATAATGGTGATTGGTACACGCCTTGTCTAAAAATGCTTTGCCTCCTTATTGCGTTGCGTGAACCGTGTGTACATTATTTGCATATAAAACATACGTCATTGGAAATCAGTTTATTTGACGTATACATAATGTTTGTCTATGAAAGATTGAATAGATTTAATCACCTACGTCGAGGTATGTGCACTACATAATAGCTTCTTGAATAGCTACTGAACATATTATAACCACGTATACTTCACATAAAAAATCTTTAAAAAAAATAGTTAAACGAGTATCTTAATTATTTATGGAATCATAAACTCGCCGTTTGAATAACAATGTTTTTATGAATACAAGAAACTATCGTTAGCTATCGGACGACTAAATGTCAATAATAGCGTTTAGAATTACAGTTCTATACGTTCCAAAAATCCAGATATACACACTGCCTTTTCCCATAAGAGCAAGGCGTGAAATTACACAGCGTGGTACATTTTAAACAGTGTTAGAAGCTACATGATTCGTTCTGAGAATGTTGAAATGTTTCTTTTTTATAAATATTTATTATGTTACAATACGCTTGTATGTTATTCAATCAGACTCAGCATTCAGAACTTACAATATTCTTGACAAAGATGTTGTTCAAATATGTGTAGATTAACCATTTTCACAACACGTTAATTAACAGTGGGGTAATGTAAAAAGTGTATTCGCAACAACATAATTTCATTATGCAATTAATAACAACAAAAAAACAACAACTTGACAATTATGAAATAATTAGTATTTATGTCTAACCAAATTAAAACTCCATGAGTCGTATTGTTTTCTCTTTGATGGCTTTATTTTTTAAGGTTTTTTAGTCTTGTCGTCTATTGTTACTTGTTGTCACTATTCTTTTATCGGTTATTTTCTTTCAATACAAGAATTTGTCACGCTTATGTTTCTGGAGTTGAACAATATCTTTATTTGAGCCACGCTGCTTTAATACGCCTATTAACTCGTGTTAAATGCGAATTTCGTAAATGCAGGACCTAAAGCCCTTGAAATATTTAACAGACTACATAAAAGTGTTTCATGATATATAGCAAGTACAAACTTTTGAATTACGATGCTATGCGGACTTATGTATTTATAATAATTTCTATAATTTGTCACGATTATGTTTCTGGAGTTGAACAATATCTTTACTTGAGCCACGCTGCTTTAAGACGCCTATTAAATCGTGCTAGCGGACTTATGTATTTATACTATGTATAATGTATTTATAATTTTTGTTTGATAGATTGGTATCCCTGTAACAGGTTTTAGCTCCAAAGCCTAGATTGACCGCCTTCGAAGTCGGATTCGCTGGATGTTCATCACGAAAATCATTATTTTATATTAAAGGGGCCTTTTCACAGAGTTTGGCATGTTTTGAAGTTTGTCATTAAATGCTATATTGATTAATGTAAACATTAAATTTTAAAAGCTCCAGTAAAAAATCAAAAAAAAAAATTTAAAAAAGGAAAAAAAAGTAGCCCGCAGCAGGGCTCGAACCAGTGACCCCCGGAATCCTGAAGTAAAAACGCATTAGCCAACTGAGCTATCCTGCCAAGCATACATAAGATTCGTTTTTTATACGTTATATAAGCAATCTTCGTAGTTTCACAAATTTAAACGACAGTAACAAAACTCTCCAAATTATTCAATCGTTTCGCGTTGCAACGCTTTATAATTTTTAGGTTTTTAAATCGTCAAAAGATGCATATACTGGCTATATTAGACCATGGCAAATGTTCAGTAATACTGTTTCCTCACAAATATCATAACTAAACCGAAAATTTGCGAATCTGAAACAACTTTATTTTGAATTTTGTCAATTTACCAAACCGTGAAAAGATCCCTTTAAATGGCGTACTGCATACACATTTCGTATTTTGTATAAAAAAATTGGTCATTTACCTTTAATTAAAGACTAGCGGACAATAAATTCTCTCCGGAAAATGTTTAATTATTTCAAAGTGGGTATGCGCGTGTTTTTTTTCCAAATATTTATGAATTTATCTTAAATGTGTAAAACAAACCTTATAATACATATATTTCAATATTCAAGTTAAGAAGACATGTGTCGAAAAATGCGAAATAAGCCAGATATTTAATTCTGAAATTGAATATGTCTGTACAGTCGAATTCGCCAGCATGTATATCATGCATGTAAGATGTGAATCTAAATTTAGTTTTACGAATCATTTTATATTCCTGCAACGTTATCTATTCATACGACACACGAACACTAACTCCGATCCTAATAAAAAGACGCAAGCTTTGGTTATTGTAGGAAAATATGTACGAAATATCTTCGTCACAATCGGCTCGAGGCGCTAATTTGTATTTGCTGCATTTTATGAAATTCGTCTTCAATTTATAATTTTCTTGCCTATTTTGTGTTATTCTTTCATAATTTTATCAATATATTACAATTTAACACATATAAAAATCGCCCATTCCCACTTTCAATATATTTACTAAAACGCAAACATGTTTGAGACGTTATTATAAATGCCTTTACACTGCTTAGGTTGTGTTTCCTGAAACAATTATTAAATGATAGTTAATTCATTAGCACTGTTTTTCGGCGTTAGCTGTATACGCCAGCTTTTCACCTCAGCCTGACCTTTGTTAGCGTCCAATAGAATTCAAATAAAACTTCCCGCGGCCAAGTACAGATGAATACACTTCATTGACTGCATTGGCTGATTTGAGAATACGACCAGAACATTGGAAACATGTCCGCGTCTTTGTAACACTGTTTTACTGCGTGTTCAGCATGAAACATTTTTATATCTAATGAAAAGGCTTAATAAATAGAACAGTTTTACACTCAATCTCGACATCAATACAGTTTGTGCGTCCACCTTTTATTTTCAGAAGATTTTCAGCGCGAGAACGTTTACACTTAAAGGCTAGTTCTCATATTTAGTACTAACTTCCATATTCCTGTCAACATGTTAACATGTTAAAGTATAGAGAGCAGTGGAAGCGAAGACTCACTTTAATGCATTGCATTTCAACTCGCGAGGTATATCGGGTCAATTTGCGGCCACTGTGTGTGAATGTCAGAGTTTACATACAGGTCATCGCTGCGTCTCTACCCTATGTGCTGATCGGAGTTCGCGGCCAGGAAAATAATCGTTACATAATAAAGTGAACTAGGTGAACTGGTTTAGACCAGACAGATGTTAAATGAAGATATCCAGCGATATCATATGGTATGTCAATAATAGATCCTTAATGTGTTTTACAACAATACCATGATAAATATTATTTTTAATTAATTTAACAAGAATTATGCCATCATATTGACTAATGAATTAAGCATAAGCGCAATGATACTCGATACTGTTAATAATCGAATCAAATAGCAACGCCAGACAAACCACTAAAACAGGTTTGTTCGAAGAACGCGCGTATAAATATTTAAAATATGTACGGATACTTCGCGTGTGGCCGGTTGACTCATATGTTTTAATTTCACTTCCATTCCTCTTTTGGTTTTCTGTTTTGTATCTATACGTTTATGACCAGCAATATGTAATAATGTAAAAAAAGCCGCGAAAACTCCGCGTATCATCCCGTACTGCGTTTGCTGCAGCTAAGAACTGCACAGAAAAAGACATTCGCTATCTTTGATCTCATTCATTGAAGTCTTTACCTTTCATTAACTGCAACCACAATCAACGCCGTATATCCTTTTTAAAGATATTTCTTGTTTTGTTTAACATACTTTGATATAAAAATACCATATTTGTAAAAATTCTCAGGTTTAAGATGCCTTATACACTGTTTGCGTTTTCTGTTACCGTTTCTTGAACAATAATTCATTGTGCTTGTTTGTGATTGTGTATAATGTCAGTTTGTGCTTAGGATCATTTTGATTCGCAGCTGCCACCAGTTGAATTTCGATTTATAGACCTCACGATTACATGTTTTGTGAGATATCGTCTTATCAACTCTATTTGGTGACTTCCTGAAGCGAGAATCTTAACTTTCATGTTGTTAAACCCTGAAAACCTAAATTGTTAAACGATTGCTAACTGTAACGAGAATAATGGAAACTTGAAAACAAAATAAGTGTGAAATCTATTCAATTACACTCATTAAATTTAACTTGATTAGATTGCTTTTCTCAGATAGCCTGTGCACTCAATTTAAACTTATATAAGTATGAGTTACATGATGCATGAAAATGTAAACGATGTATACAGAACTTGATTTTATAAATACTGTGTAATAATGCTAACAGTCATAAATGAGATGTGTTTTTAATCTTTCCCCTATCTATTTATGTATGTAACTTTGTACTGTACATAATAATGTCCGGCAATATTGTTATAATTTGTTGCATTCAATGGCTGTACCAGGTTTTAACCTAATAAAGCATGTTACAAGCATAGCAAATATATCTTCCGAATCATTCCCGTTTAATAACCTTTCATACAACAGCCATAAAACGTCGAGATATTCATCTCCTCTGTCTGTAGATATTGTTTTTCCGTTAAAGATAATTCTCAATCATAGCGAAAGATGGTTTGTGTTGATATTCAACTTGTTTTATATCCGAACTCTCGAAGAACTAACTGTCCCACTCGTTGCAAAACTGTTATGTACCTGTGATGTTCCAAACGTAAAATGAACAGCCTGCAAAGTACTACTTTATTTATTTACACCATGTTCATATGTTGAACTCCTGTAAGCATTTTGTTCCTACTCTTTCAGCACACCTGTTTATATCTTGTATTTTTGTTTAAAGATTACGTGTAAAAAGATTATCCAAAGTATATATGAATAAAATACGGACCGCATATCTCTAAATAAGGCTATGTTTTCAATTGGTATCATATACTTAAGTTCTCTGTACACAAATAAGAGATTGCACGATGTTTAAATAATCTTTTGGACACATCCATTATATATTAAGTCTCAGCAATCTACTATACTGGATACAAAGAAAGTGATTTTAAGTAAGTCACTGAGCTTTCAATAACGTTTTCATGAAGCTATAATAGTCTCACAAATAATTAAATAATGCCAACTTTTGCAACATGCATTTGAGGCTATTTGCATTGCGCTTGAGAAGTTGGATCGGTGACGTTCGCGCCAAGATGTTTCCTCGAGAACCACCTGTCCCATTACACGCGTTGATGATAGCAAAACCAGATTGTTATAAATACTATATGCAGTGTATTAAATTGGGAGTAATTTCTTAACGCAGAAAACATAAATATACTGAATATAGGTTAATCATCCATTTTGCAGTGAAAATATCATGTTTTAACAATTCCACCAAAATCAGCATGAACTCGAGGTAGACAAAGAGTTATAATACTTGTTTTATATGCAGTACAGCCTTTACTAAATGCGTTTGCATATCAAAGTCTAGTTATGTACATCTTGTCAATAATGGAAAATGTCAAGAAAAATGTTTTGCTTCTGTCTTTTTTAAACACACAGACACCATATGCTTTATGTTATTATCTTCCAGAAAACCAGAAATGTTTTGAAAGAAATGTCCGCGATGACGGCTCGCTTGACAACAGCATCAGCTGTATGAATCACTGAGTGCTTCTTTCCTTCCCCAACGAGATATCGCAGACAATCATAACGCACCCGATGTTGGCAATAGTTGTAAATAAACAAACATCCTCATTGCATTTTGACAACTCTAGTTATAGCACGAGTCTATAACAGCGGACCTGTCTGTCAGAAGAGCGTTGTCTAGAATAATGTACGATTCTATTATAAGTATACAGGAGAATGATCGTCCCTGATAATCCTTTGCGGAATGCACAGGCTAATCTAGGACAATACTCTGTGCACATGCTTGTAGCCCCGTTTTCCAAGAACGAAGATCATTTGAGTCAAGTAATGTATCATGTGAGTCTATTCACCATTAGTTCTGCTATGTGATCAATGATGAGTACAAAATACGTCCTTATTTAACTTTTACGATTAATATTGGCCATTTAGAAAATGGTTTATTGCTTAAATTGAAAATAAACTTACATTGTTGTTAATTCGTTATATGCGCAAAGAGTCGTCTCAGATTAGCATATGCAGTTCCCAAATGCTAATTAGGGACGATTCTTAACGCACATGTGCATATAGCCCCGTTTTCCTGAGCGCGATTCAATTAAATGAGCGAGAGTGCATAACATTAGCTCACAATTTAATCAAACATGTTTATAAATTGTTACTTTGGTTGTGATTTATTAGTGCACAAATCTTGACCTGATCACTGGTATTATACTAATTTAACTTCAGCTACCGATCTTGGGGTTCAATTCATATTAAATATTCTACTTAAAATGAATCAACAGTACTATGGCGTTTGTTTTTGTATTTTTCATTGGTTTGATTGTTGGTACCTTGCAATTAATAATCTACCTCCTGATGATCATGTGATATCCCAACTTCTAGATGTTTCAGTTCGTTCATTATCATATGTAAAATGATTGGTGAACATAGTGTTTCTTTAGCCTGTAATCATTATGTAGCTTAATATAAACATGTTCAAACCAACGACTCATAACGTTTGAATTGACATTTACATGCATGAAAAGATTTTCTGACTTATTGTGCATAGCATATTTTATAAAAAAACACATAAAACATACAATGATTTTGTTCAGCTTCTGTCTATAAAAAAAGACAACTTTCGCATAAATTCTGTTTAGTATTCGGACAAAAACGATATTTTCGAATCGATGAAGATGTGTTTTCCAACAACGTCAGATGATATAACTATGGACATCTTTGCTTTTTAAGAAATATATATCAGGTAATTATAACGTACCTATGTTGGCAATAAATGTAAATGAATCTTTATTAATTACATCTAATTTCATCGGAATAAATCCTTACTATAAGTTGACATCCAAATGTATTACATGGATCTATCAAATCGAGCATGATGTAGTAAAAAATATTCACGTTTAAAATTAAACTTAGACTTAAAGTTAATTAATCGGAACACAACGGACAACGTTTGATGTCCAGTGAGTCACGTGAAAGACGCCAAGGTTGGCTGGTTTTTATCTAACATTTAATTATTTTTTAGCATCGAACGATTCCAAAACGCATTACGGATTTTTTTTTGTCATGCATAATTGGGAGCTTCGATAGAAATGAAATTATTGTAATCGCTTAGACATTCAATTTCGTAAATCGTGTTTTTGGTGACATTGTTTAGCATTCGATTCCAACGTTATAAAAAGTGTGATTTGAAATCAATATAGACAAACGGACGGAATAAAAGAAAATTTAATTACAAATCTTTGTTATTTCAGTATAATAAGAACTGGATTCGAGTTGTCAACTAGGTAAGTCTGTCTTTTACTATTTTGATGTTTGACGAATCTTGTTGAAGCACAAATAGAGGCATCAATTTAATGTTCAGATGAGTTTCAGTTTCAATCTATATTTGTATTATCATCATAATTATGTTCGATTCTTTCTTGAGTTGTGGCTCAATTTCATCGTTGGCCAAGACTGAATGTGGACGCCATTTTGTTCAGTATAAGCCGCGCAATCCTATTCTTTTCTGAAATGAAAAAAACGGACTGGGTCAGCGGGCCGATATAATTTATATTTTCCCGCCAGATACGAATATCGTTTTATAAAATCTTACTATTTTGTTCATTAACTAAATTTATTACATAACTAACTTTCGGTCCTTTTATTTTCATTTAATTGATTACGCAATATATAACATATCTTTACTATTAAAAGTAACAAAATAACGTCGCGAGCGGGCCGATATTCTTATCTAGCGGGCAAACATAAGTAATGTTGGCCCGCTGAGCCGGACCGATTTTTTATATGTTAAAAGAATTGGATCACGCGGCTTCAACTGAACAAAATGGCGTGCGCCTCAAGTCTTATTCAAGTCATACATACAATTAAGTTAGAAATCCACGAACTTATCGAAATTACTGCTATGTAAGATTAGTATATAATTGGAATCATAAAACAAAATATCGATTTCGACTGAAACTGTATTGTAGATTAGATTGATGACACTTTAACAGAAGTCATCCAAAAACACAATTTAGTAAACGTCACGCTAAACCGTAATGACAACGTTAATACAATGCTCATAAACATACAATTACAACAAAATTCATTTCCGTTGCGTGTTTTCCCACTCCTTCATCAAAATTAATTTCAAACCACACCTTTTTTTAAAACTTGTACCAACTTCTAACTGTTTGATACCAAACACACGATTTACGAAATGGAATGATTAGTCGGAGAAATGTATTTGATTACTGCAGAAGTGTCCAATAATGCTCTACAAACACACAATCCGAAAATTGGTTTTGGATTCGTTCGATGCTTACAAAATTAATTTACTGTTAAATGAACTACCTCGTTCAAATTGTTGTCACTAGAACGCATAGTCTAGATAAATTCGGTGGGGTTCGTCATAAAAATGACGTCACAGGAGATACGTAACAAATTGCGTAATCAATTGAATGAAAATAAATCTACTGAAAGTTGGTTCTGTAATAAATTTAAGTGAAGGAACACAATCTAATGATATGTAATAATAAACGATAAAACACGGCAAGCTGGGCCGGACGTCTATAATTGGTCCTATCCGCATCATGGTCAACAGTCAACAGGCCCTCGGGCCGTTTTGCCGGCAGTGGGCCGATAATAGACGTCCGGACCTGCTCAGCCGTGTGTTATTGTCTAATTATCACGTATCTTATGTGACGTAATTTCTGTGACAAAACATATCAGTTTTAGTTTATTGATCACCGTTGGCTAAGAACGAGTGTGGACAACATTTTTTTCAGTATAAGCCGCGCGATCCCATTCTTTTAGGATATGACAATTCGGACCGGCTAAGAGGGTCAATATAGGCTATATAGGATTAACGGCCCGCTCGCGAAGTCATTTTGTTACTTTGTATAGTAACGGTATGTAATATAGTTTATTAAGATCAGAAGACGTGTTAACGGGCTTCAATCTGTAGTTATATACTTTAATGTGGTGAACCTTCCTTCGGTAAAATCTAAAATCTGGGATATAAATTCATAGTGCTTCATGAAAGCCTTTAAATGTGTTAGTTAATCACAATTTATTTACTACAATAATGTAAATACTTATTAGGACATACATCTTTATTACACATGTATACAACCACATAATGAAGATTAACAAAGTTATCACGGTATTCGTGGTGAGGTTTGTTATGCGTACAGTCATGTGACGTATTGGCAATGTTTCTGTCGAATTTCAAGGACATGTATTTATCTATTCTTACTTGTCTAAGTGTTATTTCTGGTGTTTTTTGTTATCTATTAATAATGTACGTTTAAAGTATCTAAGTTTTAAATATGTGAACCACACCTCAACTATGGAGTTGTTTCGTTTGTGTTTCAAAAATGATTTTCAACTTGATGAAACTTAAAGCCCATATTAACATGTATAGCATGTGTACCTGGGTACTTCAGTTCATTTATTTCACACATAGGTATATCCTATTTTGCAATCACAATAATTAAGTCGCCTTAAATGATATAAGTGATATTCTTAGAAAAATAAACTGTATTGTCTTATTATTACCTGATAAACGTGTAAACTTGGGTATTGTATATGACTTTTTCTGTCATCCGCAGAGCTATCATTTTAAGTGTTGCAAAGGGTAGTTCAATATGCACAGACAGTCCGCGACCTGTCGCTAACAACGCGTTTTATTTCGGTTCCGTAACTTTAACAAATAAACGTTTAGATTTTCTGTTAGAATGACGCAATTAAGTATTCATATACATGTCCAATTGTACCCGTTTGTATTTTGTGGCTGCTTTCTTTTAACATTAGCTGAATTTTTGGAGAAAATTGAATGCACCGGCATCCATATGATATGAACACAAACCTAACTGTACTTATAAAGTACAAACTTGTCTTCAAATTAATACATGTTAGTAAGTAATAAACACTCCGACATAATATTAGTTCTAAACATGTAATATAAGTTCTTTGATAAAATGATCACATTTTGAGTGTTCAGATTTGGACACCATACCCTGTGCGCCCGATATAACGGAGTTTCATGCAACATATTTCAACACATATAAACACATAAACTTATAAATTCCAACATGAAATACAAATGTGCAATTAATAAACTATCGTGGCAGTTATCGTCTGAATGACCACTGTTCAGAAGTATGTATTGACCATTCATGAATTATGTATGTGGATTCTTTATTGTTCACTTTCGCCTTTACCGTAAACAACACATATGCCTATCCGCAGTTAATATTTCGTTTAGTATTGTGTTTGACAACAAGTCGAGATTCGTGTAAATACGAAGCTTATATAACAGCCATAAATGACGGTATATAATTATCCAAAAAGAACTTATTTATGCCACAAATTGTGAAATTCACCCGTAAGGTATACACCAACACAATTCAGTAAACATTCAACACTTGTTTGTGTTTCAAAATTTGCAAACATATCACAATTTTCGTCGTGTAATCCACGGCATACACTTATTATTTACAATAGCATTGTACATTTTAATTACAATAGTTTAAGTATTCGTGTTTCCTTTTGTCTGTGTTTTGGATTCATACACTTATCCTTATAACTTTTTCTCTTAGCCTGGCACCGCTTCCTTCGTTTGTCTCTCTTTCGAATACAGCGCTGGGCCAGTTTTTCTTGTCGCTTTTTACAAAGAGAGACTTTATCCGGCTTGAGATTCGAGCAGCGTTTCGCAATACGATTTTGCTTACTCTTGCACTTCTTCTTCTGATTGCAACGTTTTTGAATTTCAACCTTCAGTTTGTTACACTTCTCGGATTCTTGTTTAATTTTTCTTCGTGGTCGAACAAACACTGAATAATTAAAAATATATATACATGTGATTATACTATGCATTCAATTTTAATTAATTAACTATTCATAAACACGAATAAGCCATTTGTGCACTATGACTATATTTGAGAATTTGGTGTATTTGTAAGCTGAAATTTCAAGTAATAGCTTTGTACCGTCTGTAATTTTGACATAAAATATTGCGCTGATAAGTTCATACTGATGAAGTCATTTATCAAGACTAACTAACAATTCGATTGTCAAACTATTGCATCGGTAAAACTTAAAAGCTCGTTACTTGAATTTAAACAATAAGAAGCCGCCGAGGCATCTCGTTAAAAACACATTTAGTCTGAACCCCACCCGCATTAACTACCATTAGCGGTGATAACACATAATAGACAAGGGAGGAAAAAGAACTATTCGATTCAAGTTCTTTCTCGTATTTCAACAATACATGAAGAATACTATGTTAAATTCGGGGTAAAACATGTATTTACATCATATGAACGCGTTAATTGTCCGAAGCGCAAGGTATTACATTTAGTTATACGCACATACTATTAAAATAACTTTCTCGGAATAAAACCAATTAATTAAAATAACCCTGAATACAGAGATGATCCAATTATTTCTTACTGGATCATTTCCTACCTTTCCAGAAAATTAATCTCAGATGTGTAACCCGTTAAATAAATTTTCTCTTTAAAAACAGATACTCACAAAGCCCACAAAATCCTGACCTATCGGCAACAAAAATAGTGCATGATTTTCTAGACGCGACCAATGATTACTACAGGCGGGTAAGAGAAACGAGAATTTAAACATTGAAAACATATATTTTAGAACGTATGTTTTAGTTAATAATAAATCATCTGTCAGTCATCAGATGATGTTTTGTTCATTTCTGTAACACGAACTGTAATAACATGAAATTTGGATTAAATTATTTGAAACATATAGTCTATAACGTATGTGTTCGTTAGCAATAAATCATGGTTATAAATAATCTGTCTTTATTTTGTTAATATTTGTAGCAAGAACTGTTATAAAACTCAAAATATAATATATGTTAAAATATAATGGGCAAAGTCCATTTTTAACTCAAAGCTTAACGGGTGAAACTCTTCTGTCGCATAGGTCATAAGGCTGCAGTAATTAGCCTCAGGGCGGCAGTGATGATTCAAGACTGGGGTAATAACCCACCTTCCTCACACTGGTCGCCGATGTATCCAGTCTTGCATTCACATTTATTCGCGCCCACGCAGAGACCACCGTTCATGCAGGACTTCAAACACAGACCTGAAACAACATAAACATACTTTATTTAAGATTTACTACTAAAACAAGGCCTAACTGAAAAAACTATATACTATATGCCTCGTTGTAGGTATTAAACTGCTTGTATTGGTCGAAGTGAAATATATTATGCTCGAACAATTACGTTTCCTGAGAGATTAATGTGTGTACTATGTTGTTCTTGTTATTCTACTAACGTCGCATACATTTATCGAAAGATAAACTCAAATAATATGATCAACAAACCCTATTCCATTTTAACATAAATGGTTATTGAGTTTTGGAAGACATTCAATTTGTACCTGTTTCACATTGGTCTCCGCTATAACCTTCTTTACACTTGCAAATGTTCGTCCCCACGCAAAGACCTTCGTGTTGACAAGGCTTATTGCATAGACCTAAACAGAACATGTTAGAGATATAGGACACATATATTTGCTTTT
Organism: Dreissena polymorpha; assembly: GCF_020536995.1. Taxonomy (NCBI): domain Eukaryota; kingdom Metazoa; phylum Mollusca; class Bivalvia; order Myida; family Dreissenidae; genus Dreissena; species Dreissena polymorpha. The sequence goes on from NC_068355.1 coordinate 171,064,291, forward strand.
CACAAAACATTTAAAACAAATGTATACGTGCATGGTATTCATTTGAACGATTATTTAATTATTTTGAATATTAAGACTAAGTTACAAGGGTGAAGCATTTTATGCCATGTGTAGCATGTGTTGCTATAGACATGGATCGTCTTCTGTGAAAAGGTGATTTTATGCATGTGCGTAAAGTGATGTTCCAGATTAGCTGGTGCTTTTCCGCAAATCAGGGACCACTCTTTCCGCTTGTATGATATTTTTCGTTTAAAGAAAGTCCCTTTTTGGCAAAAATCCAGTTCAGGCGTTATGTGTCTTCCCTGATTAGCCTGCGCGGACTGCAAAGGGCTAATCTGGGATATTTACGCGCATTCATAAAACCGCCTTTTCACAGAGGGCGGCTAAAATATATTATCGATTATCGAGTGACATTTCATTAAGGATATCGACGTAATGCATTTAAACTCAGTCATATGCATAGGGCATCGTATTATTAACAAATATGATCGAGACATATACATAAGAAACATTAACATTTCAACAAACATCCCAACAAATTTTATAATGTAATGTCGTATTAATTCGAAGGAATAATAACTGGTCGATGTTATGTTCAGTTGATTGTGACCATATTGAGTAAATCAATTAAAATATCATAATACATAACATAACATATCTATCTTATTTCCTGCTAGAAGTTCCGAAAATAGCAAAGACAAAATACGTTCTTTGAAAATCCGTACTAAATTACATTACTCAGAACAAAGTAACACACAATACCTAACATGCGCGGGCAAAATGTTGTTGCGAGTGTCAGAAAGCGGCCAACAAGCCATACTCACTGAACTGACAGGCGTCTCCAAAAAAGCCGCTTGTACACCAACAAATGCCTGTCCTCGACACGCCTGGCTGGACACACCGACCACCGTTCTGACATGGCCGAGGGCACAGCGCTGAAGCGAATACGAAGTACTTCACATTATTATCAAATATTTCTTTCTTTTTTAAACTTTTTAAAATTATACTGAATTTTTAAGAGCAACAAACAGGCGTCCAATGCTCGGGCGTGTGTCGTAACTAACCTTACGTTGCACAAGTGGGATATCATTTATGCCTTTATTTTAGTTAAACTGTTACATATGTATATTATGTTTATGTATAATCATGCCATCCCGATTAATTACAAAATCCCACATATGGTCCTGGGAAAGAAAACATTTGATGTGACATTATCACTACAAATAGCGATATTACATCACTTTAAACGTGTGTTGTTTAGTGTATTACTTGCAAATCATATTCAAATAAGCTGCATATTTTAAGACAAGTAATGTTAGTGGTATTTTATTTACCAGTATAGTCTCTTTATTTTTATTAACATAGTATAGCTTCTTATTATTAAAAGGTGTCTGAATATGTTGTATTATGTAACGTAAACAATGGCGTGTACGCCTTCAACATAGGACATAGTTTATACATATATTAAGTATAGTAAGCATAATGCCCATAAACAGCATTTCATACAATGTTACACAGGAACAAGAAAGAAGTCTTAACAATCATGTACAAATAAAAGACAATAACTAGAAAATGTTAGCAAAAAGAGCGAAGTGCTACAATGAAAGCATGCAGTAATGACCTCGATTCAAATAGCTTTTCTATCATTTTAGGATGCCAACATGCGTATAGATATTAAGACAATATCATCAAATGAACAACCAAGCAAGGAGTTATTCACAGCAGGCTACATTATTCTTTATAGAGAATGCATATAGATTATTAATAATGTTAAATTAATGTGAATCCCCGAAGCATGACGTCACAGACAAAATATGAAAGCTGGAGCATGTGTCCCACTGTCATTGGGCACCAACATTTACAGGCGTGATTGTAAGTCGATATGTTCCATTGTCAATGGGTATCAAGGGGATCAGGCGTGAGTGTTAGTCGATTACACGAGCTGGTTGTTGACCGGCAACGGACATGCAGCTGGCGCATGAACTGTGGGTTACCTTTCTCACAACTCTTCCCATAAAACCCCTCCTGACAGAGACACATGTCGGGGGATATACACGTACCATTGTTCTCACACTTTGGACTGCACATGTCTGTAAGGCAGGGACGAAAAACAACAATAATAGTTTGACAAATAGGAAACAACAAACTTCTACGAGATGGAAAGAATAATTGCAGAAAGCGTCGTTGTAAATTAATTTTCATCTATAGCCAATTTAAGGTGATAATATTTTATTTGCATTTATGTATATCCAATAGCATTAGCAAAATTGGACAATATATGTTTTATCTAGTGGTACATAGCCTTCTAGTACATTAAAAAAAATACATGCATGTTTAAAAATTAACAAAATATACCATAGAATGTTTTTTGTAAGTCAGGACATGAAATAAAACAAGGTAACAGATTGATAAATACAACAAACAGTTCACATATATATGTTGTACAATGAGTTGTTTTTTACCATAATTTACTAAACGAGTTAAGGAATGTTGTAAGAAAATTATTATATGCATTCATAGACGAGTTTAAGGGTATAAAATAACAGGTGGTATCAGATCTTTTAATCATGCTTTTGAATGAGCAAACAAATTCAATCTTTTACATAAACGCCATGATTAATCGGAAAGATTATATGACGTCACTTGACATTGCAACGTCATTTCAGCAAAATAACGTCACGCGAATTCAACAAAAGATATCAAATTAAAACGCTAAAGTTTAAACAATTCTTTAATGTTAATATTCATAGACAAAGATGGACATTGTGATAAAACTATTTATTCGTCAAAGATTGACAACATTTATTACACCAACGGCCAAGTCTACCCAATAAACATGCATATACAATATTGCAAATAATTGACAGGAAAATAGCGCTACAAAATCCTCGACACAACCCACGTTTACTCCCATCTTATATTTGGCTAGCTGATTTATGGTGTAGTGACAATGGTATATATATATTGGGGCTCCGATACGGAATTAAGTTTCCTTTTATGCTGTATAATTCACTATTCTGATTGGTTAATACGTATGAACTATCAAATGAAAATTTATGTTTGAGTAGCAACTGTCGATGCTATTCCATCAGAATATATGGCTTTGTTTATTTTCGAATGCTTAATACAGACCGAATTTGTTTCCGACAAAACCGTAAAAGACAGATGCGTTGGCGTATGCTCACCTTTTTCACAGAAGAGTCCGTGGAAGCCCTGCGGACACTCGCATTCTCCAAACTGGTTACAGCGTCCGTTGTTCTTGCATGGCTGCTTGCATAGATTGGTTGTCTCTTTCAAAGGAGATCAAAATAATGCGGTAATCAATATATTACAATTAAGTACAATTTTTTTTTAAACACTCTACTACAACATGACCAACAACTTATACTCCTCCTCTTCCTCTTCTTCCACCTACACATACTACGACACCTTTTACTACTACTACTACTACTACTACTACTACTACTACTACTACTACTACTACTACTACTACTACGACTACTACTACTACTACTACTACTACTACTACTACTACTTCTACTACTACTACTACTACTACTACTACTACTACTACTACTACTACTACTACTACTACTACTACTACTACTACTACTACTACTACCACTACTACTACTTCTACTATTATTCCTACTAAAACTACTACAACTACTGCAACTACTACTTCTACTGCTACTACAACTACTACTACTTCTACTTCTACTACTTCTATTACTACTAACACCACTTCTACTACTACTACTAGTAGTAGTAGTACTACTACTATTTATAAATATTTTACTACTACCACTAGAACTACTATTACTATTATTATTACTATAACTTCTTCGGTTACTCCTACTCCTACTACGAGTACTTCTACTCCTTAATTTACTACAACACAAGAACTACTATTCCTATTATTATTACTATAACTTCTTCTTTGACTCCTACTCCTACTTCTAGTACTTCTACTTCTAATTCTAATACTTCTAAAAGTATACTACTACTACAACAACAACTACTATTACTACTACTTCAACTACTACTACTACAACTACTACTACTACTACTACTACTACTACTACTACTACTACTACTACTACTACTACTACTACTACTACTACTACTACTACTACTTCTATTACTACAACTTCTACTACTAGTACTACTACTACTACTACTACTACTACTACTACTACTACTACTACTACTACTACTACTTCTACTACTACTACTACTACTACTACTACTACTACTACTACTACTACTACTACTACTACTACTACTACTACTACTACTACTACTACTACTACTACTACTACTACTACTACTACTACTACTATTACTACTACTACTACTACAACTACTATTCCTCATACTACTACTACTACTAGTACGACTACCACTACTGTTCGTTAAGCAGAAATACAACGTAATAGTTTAAGATATGCTACTACCACTTCTACTACTATTATTACTACTACTTCTACAAATACTAGTACCACCACTACTACTACTACTGCTACTACTACTACTACTACTACTACTACTACTACTACTACTACTACTACTACTACTACTACTACTACTACTACTACTACTTCTACTTCTATAACTACTACTACTACTTCTACTACTACTACTACTACTACTACTACTACTACTACTACTACTACTACTTGTACTACTACTACTACTACTACTACTACTACTACTACTACTACTACTACTACTACTACTACTACTACTACTACTACTACTACTACTACTTCTACTAAAATCATTTATTTATACGTATACATTTATTATCCAATTGAAATAAAACATTTGTATAACCACTCATGCAACAGTTACTACATTTTGTTAATACAAATTTAAGATAAATTGTTACTACAATACTCTAAATCACAACTTTACACGTCAATAATGCTAGTAAGGCTCTCTTATTACTTACCGAATTTATTGCACTGTTTTTTTATGCGAAGTTTAAACGGCGTCCCTTTGACGGGTTTGTTGTGTTGGTCCATTATATGGAGGTTTAGTACGAGGTGCGCAATACCCTCCTCCGTACCCGTACAAGGTATAGACACCTGGAATACTGGAAATATTTGTCGTGAGGAAGTACCAGTATAAGGAATCGACAATCGGGAAACTGGAAATATGCGTCGTTAGTAAGTACATTTGCAATGAATAGACACCCACACTACTAGGTATACGTCACTTTTTCGTGTCATGATTAAGTACACATAAAAACATTAGAAACCCGAAATACTGGTCATATATGTCGTGATAAAGTACCCGTATCCGGAACACTGGAAATAACGGGTAATCATTCGTACACGCATCCATCGAGACCTGTCATACTGCACGTACAGAACATGCAAAGGGCACCTCGAAAACGTTAACATAGGGCTTTATTAAGTTCGTACATGCAAAGTGAACAGATGTGCAGATATAAGTTTTATGATTTGTTGAGATAGGTTCGTGTGCGAGGATTAATGAATGATGTGTCGTGATTTAAAGTACCTGCACGTAGAAAAGACAAATTGACAACTGAAATATATATCGAGATTACAAATAAAATGCACATGGGTCAAATACAATGTCGTTGTGAATTACATCATGCACATGTGAGGTCGTTTTTCCTGTCTGTACAGGTGTTATTTATTTTAAACAACTAAGGGGCGTCTCATGAACTGACTTTGCAAGGGAACATGTTTAAACCCTGATTTATTTGTTGTTGAAGAGAACCGCGCTACTGAAAATTTCGTTTAATGCACGTTCAGTTAGTGCCGTCCCAGATTAGCCTGTGTATTCCATACAGGCTAATTAGGGACTGCACTTTCTGCCTGGAATGGAGTTTTAAAATAATCTTCCTTTCAACTAAAAAGCCCATTAAAGCGGAGAGTGTCGTCCCTAATTAGTCCGAGAGGACTGCACACGCAAATCTTGGACGGAACTTTATGCCTATGCATTAAGCCCATTTTCCCTTAACGAGGCTGAATATATTGGCTTATGCTGTTAGGACTGAATTCCAGACCTCGCTTGAAGTATTCAGATTGGAGCATTAAGTGTATGCCAAAAAAACCTTAAAATCTGACGGTATCATTGCCTTGGTCTAGACTTACTGTTTACGGTGCTTTAGAGACTTTATCTCAAGTATAACATCAAACATAGCACATCTAGTCTAAACAATAGCTCCTGTAATGCACAAAGCGTTGATAAAAAGCTTAAAACCCGAGGGGTTCGATCTTTATTACCCCGATTAAACGCATAATCGGACGAACTTAAAAATATAATGTTGAACAAGATAATGATTTGAGAAGGTGCATCGATTTACAATACGTCATTGTATAAGAGCTTGATGGATAATTATGTCTCTGGGTGCTTTTTGGAATTTTAAATACTAGTGTTTCATAAGTAACTGATTATGCTTCATATAGTTTGAAGAATGATGAAGTTGTATTAAATGTTTATTCGTTGGTCCGTGCATGCGTCCGTGCGTGCGTGTGTACTTTCAAATTCAAGATCATTTTCGTTGGGCATTGCGAGCGTCTCTGCGTGTGTGCTTTCTTCCTAGTTCGTTTTACCGATTGCGAAAGGAATAAATGGGAGGTGCATGTTTATATAGACATATTTTATTTTAAATGAAGAAATCCCATTTTCATTTAATCCCACATGTTTTTTCAAACATATTTTTTGTTCAAATATAATACCTGTATTTTAAAGACAGTTTGTTGTAAGCATGTTTCAATTAACTGCACGTTTCCAGTAGACTGATCACAGAGAACAGTGTTCAATGCACACTCGTTCGTTTGTTATCCTTTGATTATCCAAACAACCACGGCATTTGCTTCCATTGAATTAACCTAAGGCGTTAGGTGCTCACTCAAAATACACAAAGTTAATTTGAATTAGTTATACTAATTTGTTTTCACCCTTACATTAAGCAAATATCTCAAGAATGAATTAAACTCACAAAGTCTTAATCCTCTTTAAGCATTTATGTTGTAAATTACTTTTAATTTCGGACCAAATAGCGAAGTCTTTTATCACACGACGTATTAATAATTGTTTAATTACATCTTGCGGGAATTTATCATGAACGGAAAAATTTTGACATTTATGTCTGCACAAACACAGCTCAGATGGATTACTCGGTGAAATAAAGCATTCATTTCCCCACGACTTTGATGTTCTATTTATTGGGTACAGGATTAGACGTGGAACCTTGATTTCATGTGGGTTTTATTGTCCGTTTATTCCGAGGTAAAATTATGACTCAATACCGACGCAGATTGTGCTACAAATCATCGCTGTAATCGGGTTTATGGGATGCCAGACATGAATTTTCTTTCGAACACACGCCCATGTTAAGGGGTTGGGCATGAGTTAAAATGAGTATCGTTTATTTTTAAAGACATACAGTCAAAACCATGTATTATTTGGATAAATTTAATAAATTAACTCTAGTGTGCATTAATGCCATCTTCTTCTTCTACATTGAGTGCAGTGATCCTCTTGAGCATCGCCGAACTTTGACTATACAAGGAGTATTGGGATCTGGGTAGAATTAGTTCTTGGTGTCTTTGCGGGAATTCTGAAGAACTTTCCTAGAGTGGATGATCGAACCCGTGACCCCCCGGGTCTAAACGGGCACCATATCAACTACGCCACAGCGACTGGTTTTAAGAATAATGGTTTCTTATGATCCTTATGATCGATTAAATCACATAATGAACGTGTGCGATATATGCTCATAATCTATTAACCATGCTTGATGCTTTATACGCTTATGCTTGTCTGATGCTCGGCTACAAATAACAAAAATATAAGTAATCATTAAAATGGAACACACCGTATTGCAAACAGAGCGTTATGCCATTTGAAACCAACGTAGCTACATGACTTAATAGCAGACAGTTTAGCTGGCCCTATATGGAAAAAAAACAGTTTTGCTTCACGAAGGTCAAATGTAAAATCCTTAATCTAACTTACTCTTTGGTCCTTTCGGTATGATGCCAGATGCAGGAATGCTCAGAAGTGGATTGTAGAGAATGGTTTTGTTTTTGGATTTGAGTTCGTCAAACCAGTATGTATACTGAAACAGACAATCTCAATAATACAACAAGTTAGATATTGTTCATGTTACAAGTTTTACTGATTGGGTTGCAACTGTACATGCGTAAACAACTTCAAAACAATAGTCGGCTGCTCGATGCATTATTTATGTTAACATCTATCCAAATACTATAGCAAAATACAACATAAACTAGTTCATTGTTTTTATAATCAGACTTTTAATTAGTCACAACATATTGAGCATTTCCACGGTAGAAAAATAGGAATAGTAGAAAAAAAGCTTTGACATTTTGGAGATAAACCTGTTTTGTTTTCAATTATTGTAAAATCACTTCGTCTTTAAAATATGAAATATTTCAACCCATATAATCGCAAAGTATAGTGATGACTAAATCAATATGACAAGTGCGAAACCATTCTGAGACCACTCGAAACACAATAGGAAAACTGAAAATCAAAACACACAATGACACATTATTAATGTAATATTGTTTTATTAAATAAAGAACACATGTAAGTGAACTGCTGTCAATATCATTTCTGTTTGTTTTTATCCTACAACATATTATATAACCTATATTTCAATATATATAACGATTATTGTTGCTAAGAGTTATATGTCATATATCAACATTTTAATAATGTGTAAAAACGTCACTAATATATAGTTAAGACATATTTCTTTACACAAGCATGAGGTACGAAACACGACGCTATATGCGACAAACGATATCGCAAAGCGACGAACGACAATTTTCAACGACACGATATTTGTAAATCAAATTTACTTTCGTGCGTCACGTATTCTAAGCATTGCTGAGGCGAGTTAAGTCCAATATTTTCAGATCGACAACTTGTGTGCAGTATTATGTCGAGTGTCGTCGATTGATTGAGCGTGTCGACTTAAAAATCGTGAGTCATGTCAAGCGATGCCACACTTGACATTGAATAAATACATAAGAGATCGAAAATGTTCATTCAATTTTCGATTGAATATTTCGTGTCAAAATCTTTATCGACAGTACCGTTAAATGTCAAGTGCTGTTGATGATTGTATAGTATTGTATCGCATGCCACCTTGTTAATCGTTAATCTTCCGTCTACTTAGTTACGTACACACATATATTCATATTAACGCAATCATATGGGACAGAATGCCTATGCAAAATGCATTTTTGTTAGACGGAATACGCTTGTAAAAGAGTTTAAAGCTTTTAAATCCTAAATGTGTTGCAAACCGCCCGGTGCGTAGATAAGTATTGCATAAAGGTAACCTTGGACATTCTCCCATGTCTACTAATTATGTGAAGATAATGTTCACTGTCATACAGATTGTTATATAATAACGTTACAAACGTTGAATGTTTCTTGAACGTCTTTAATACTTATGAACGTGGAATTAATGTGTAAGCTAATTGCCATTCAGTCGGTGGTTAATGTTTTTAGAAATTTACTTTCCAAACACCTGTAACATTCTTCAATATTTCATTGGATTGGGTTCAAATAGGCTCGTATGTTATACACGGCTTTTCACGTTGCAATGTTAGTGTATTTAATTACTCATTAATGTTAATATTTATTGAAGTATTGAGTTTTAACTTTCATAATTAGTCTAATATTCAACTGTTGGGCGTGCACGATTAGCCACATGTTGACTCTTTGATTAACATTCACAAATGCGCTAAGGGTTTTAACCGCACATCTAAAACCAACTCAATTGGTATACAATAATTATTAGTCTTTAACTGTTGCTGGATGTATGTTGTTTGATTGGCAGTATTGAATACAATTAATCAGCCACGCTCTAGAAAAATACAGGCTCGGTGCATTACATTTTCCGCTTTTATTGTTGTTTTTTTTCCGTTTAATGGACATTATTCTTAGCTAAAACCTAGTTTAGGGGATTGTTTACTTGATGGGCAGGCTATTTTTGGGACGACACTTCACCCGATTGCATTTAACTCCGTTCTTTAAGAACGAGGCTAGTATATATTATAGTAATACGACTACGTGTGTACATATATATACATCATATTTGCTAAACATGCCGTGAGAGGCGTTGATTAATGTATAAAAGTTATTGTCATTCGCAAATTAAATCAATGTTTATTTGAAAGCCCAATATAATATCATAGGCTATCCTTCAAGCGAGGCTTGTCGAAGTTTTACTTTGCCAAAAGGTATATCACTGCGATACATTGGTTCGTTTAAAGTTTAAAATTTAATCAAGTACCAATTAAATATATGTTTAACAAACAACCGTATTTCCCAGTAGTGCTTACACTGACACAATCGTCCAATTGTGAGAGGAAGAAGCATGTTATGATTATATCGACACGAGAGCCATTATTTCCTTAACATATACGTAATAAATTCTCTTTACTTAACTACATGTACACTGCATTAAATAACACAATATTATTACTTTCTGTAACGTCATTACTGGGTATGAACCACAACTGACCTTAATAAGAACATACAGAGTCGCCACCCGACCTAGTGCCGCCAGTTAGACATGATTACTCTGTACGAGGTAGATAGATTGTTTATGTCAGGAAAGTAGCAAAGCTATTCATCACATGACACAAACAACTTCTGATTCATGTTGTACATGGTCAGTGCGTCACAAGGCATTGGGATTAATAATGTAAAAAAGGGCAAGGTACAACATGTTTCCGTCTCGGTCGTATTCGAGAAGCTGAAAATCTGAAAGACTACAGCATAGTATGTCACAGCACATTTGTAAAACAATCGAGATTGGTACACGCCTTGTCTAAAAATGCCTATCTTCCTTATTGCGTTGCGTGAACCGTGTGTACAGTATTTGCATGTAAAACATACGTCATAGGAAATCAGTTAATTTGACGTATAAATAACGATTGCTTATCAAAGATTTAATAGATTTAATCACCTAGGTCGAGGTTTGTGCACTAAATAATAGCTTCTTGAATATCTACTGAACATATTCCCAGCAAACACCCGACGTTGAATAGACGTCGAATATTGGTTGAATTTCGGTCGCGACGTCGGCAACCAAAATACAACGTTGATTCAACGTTATAATGGCAACGTTTAAACAACGTCGGGAAAAAACGTCTATACGACGTTGTTTTTTGGTCATAAAATAACTATGTTGAAGAAATGTCTACCCTACTGGCACGTCACGTTCAAATAACGTTACGCTTAAGTTCTATTTAGGTTATGATCACACAGAACGTTCCCAAAACGTTTTCAGAACGTTGTAACAAAAATCAAAATATCAGTATTCGTAACTTGTGTTGTGAACGTTATCGGGAAACCAAATTTCAACGTTGAATTCCTAACGTTCGCAGAACGTTATAAGAACGTGTAAAAATCACACAATATAAACATGTACATTAAATATGTTTTCATAAATAATTTGACGTTTTTCTGTTGTTGTTGTTTTACAAAATACGCTCATAAGTAGATTTGCATTTTGACCCGTTTGTGTATCTTCGAATGTTTGCAAGCGCAATTCTCTTGTTATCTAAAAATATCTGGCTAATTGGATTTTCAAACTGTGCTGTTATTGAATGTAAACCTTTTTGTTCAATAATAAGAGAAGTTGGAACCTACAATCGACGATAAGCAAGAGTTTGCGAGGTAGGTTTTGTATTGTTATTTCAGTTTGTAATATTAAAATTGATATTATTATGCACTTGCTTTAAATTCAAATTCGGAATTATGGGGAAACTCGTACCATGGAGACTTCGTACCACTTTTGAATATACTACGTTCACTTAGTCATTTTTGGGAGCAATTTGTTGTTGAAAACATTCTTGAAAACATATTTTATTTCGTGCAAAATAAATATGTACACTTACACACCGTAATTTTGAAAACCGATAACCGGATTCACCGTTAATTAGTCAAGAAATAAAATTCAAAATTTTACCTTTACCTCAATTATTAATTTTATTAAATTCTGAAATTGAAATATATAATTATGTAAAATGTAGTTTATAAAAAGTGTTTGTTGGGCATGATTAAAATATTGATCTTGTAGGTTAATTTCAAATTTAGTTATGAATTGATTCAGTCATAAAATACATTATTAAATTTAAAGATGTTGCAACGCTTGATTATTTTACCATGTATAAAAGAAAACTCGGTTTCATATATGTGTATGTTCAAGATGACGCATCTCTTTGTGTTTTTTCGGTGTTATTCATGCGGTACATGTATGTCTTGTCATTTTTTCTCGTTTTTTTTTTAAAGAATAGTCAGTCATTTTGAATTTTTTTGTACTTCCAGGACAACTGGGAAGACACCCGAATAGATCCGGATTCAAGACAAAAAAAGAACAACAATGCGATGATATGTATTTGTATAAATTACATTCATGCAATAAACTTGTGTAGAATAAAGATGTGTTGGTTTTTAACCTCAATATGAAAATTAGATTTAGGTTCGTCTTAAGTTAAATGATAATGTTATTTCGCAACATTTCGGGAACGTAAAGCGAATAATACATTTTAACGTTGAAAAGTGGTTGAATTTTGGGTGCAAAGTGGTTGAAGTTTGGTTGCAAAGTGGTTGTAGAATAGTTGGATTTTGGTCGAAAAATGGTTGAATTTTGGTGGTAACATAACGTTGAATCAACGTCATAAATTGACGTCTAAAAATACTTTCATTTTCAACCAAAATTCAACCGTCATTCAACGTAATGGTACAACGTCTTTTCAGCGTCTATTCAACGTCATATGTTTGCTGGGTTATACTTCACATAAAAAATATATATATATATAAATAGTTAAACGTGTTTCTTTATGGAATCATAAACTCGCCGTTTGAATTACAATGTTCTTATGAATACGAGAAACTATCGTTAGCTATCGGACGATTAAATGTCAATAATAGTTTTCAGAATTACGGTTCTCTACGTTCCAAAAATCCAAATATGCGCATTGCCTTTTCCCATAAGAGCAAAGCGTGAAATTACACAGCGTGGTACAACATTTTAAACAGTGTTAGAAGCTACATGATTTGTTCTGAGAATGTTGAAATGTTCATTTTTCTAAATATTTATTATGTTAAAATACGCTTGTATGTTATTCAATCGGACGCAATATTCAGAACTTACAATATGTTTAACAAGAATGTTGTTCTTATATCTGTAGATTAACCATTTTCATAACACGTTAATTTACAGTGGGTTAATGTAAATAGTATATTCGCAAAAACATAATTTCATTATGTAAACAATAACAACAAAATTACAACAACTTGACAATTATGAAATAATAAGTATTCATGTCTAACCAAATAAAAACTCCATGAGTCGTATTGTTTTCTCTTTGATGGCTTTATATTTTAATGTTTTTTAAATCTTGTCGTCTATTGGTACTTGTTGTTACTATTCTTTTATCAGTTATTTCCTTTCAATACAAGAATTTCTCACGATAATGTTTCTGGAGTTGAACATTATCTTTATTTGAGCCACGCTGCTTTAATATGCCTATTAAATCGTTTTAAATGCGAATTGCGTAAATGCAGGACCTAAAGCCCTTGAATTATTTATCGGACTACATAAAAGTTGCTTTATTATTTATAGCAAGTACACGCTTTTAAATTACGATGCTATGCGGAGATATGTCTTTACACCTGTATAAATTAGGGTTTAGCTCCAAAGTCTAGATAGACCGCCTTCCAAGTCGGAGTCGCTAGCTGTTCATCATGAAAATCATTATTTTATATTACATGGCGTACTGCATACAAATGCCTAATATTGTATACAAAATTAGTCATTTACCGTAAATTGAAGACTAGTGGACAATAATTTCTCTCCGGAAAATGTGTAATTATTTCAAAGTGGGTATGCACGATTTTGTCAAATATTTATGAATTTATATTAAATGTGTAAACATATTATTATACATATATTTCAATATAAATTGAAATAAAAGTTAAGAAGAAGATGTGTCGAAAAATGCGAAATAAGCCGGATGTTTAATTCTGACATCGAAAATGTATGTACAGTCGAATTCGCCAGCATGTATATCATGCATGTAAGATGTGAATCTAAATTGAGTTTTATGGATCATTTTAATTTCCGTCAACTTTATCTATTCATACGACACACGAACACTAACTCCGATCCTAATAAAAAGACGAATGCTTCGGTTATTGTAGGAAAATACTATTATAATGACAATAACGCCAGTAACTTTCTTGCTATTATGTATGGAAATTGAGTGAAATTTCAAAAGTAATATAAAGTTGTACAAGTAATAAAAGTTATAAAACGGCATAAAATACCTACCTCGGCATGGACGTCGTCACGTCGCCAACTTGATAATCACGTGATTTTCGTCAATGTGAACAAAGAAAAACAAATAACTATTGCTAATAAAAAGTTTTCGCGGCTGAATTATTTGATATTTTCCCCGTAATAAAAACAAACAATTAGCATGCAATTTAATCCATCCTTATGCCAGCTGAAAACAATAATTTATTTGTTTGTTTTCGCCAATTACGGATTTGGACGGTTCAATATAATAAACCCGTATGCGGCTTTATTCAAAGCTAACAAGTTCTTAACAATTAAGGTCGGTCCGGTCTACCAATTAAAAGATTAAAAGATCGCGGTACTTATCGTTAACGGTAACAAGTTCTCTGCCTGCCTTATTAGCTGCTAATTAAAGCAACTGTTACCGATTTTGTTTGTTTGGCATGTCGACATGATCTGCTCAAAATGCAAACTGCGGACGACTCGACGGTCTGGCGATGCTACCGACGGATAAGGTGCTAGAAGACTAAATTGCTTATAAATTCAACTTCACTTCACTTTTTTCTTCAAGTCAGCTAAATTATTGCCTTTGCCTTGCCTATTAATCTACTTTTTTATATGTCATTTAACGTTTTTTCCATGGGTCAATACTATCTTTATAATGTAAATTAATTCCGATGTAACTTTTCCTCCATAAGTACCGAGTTGCACGTCTATATTTAGTTGCAACACATTGCCAGTATTAACACGCACGCGTTTCCTGTGTGGATCTCGACTTTGTTTCGCGCTCTTATTAAAACACGACTTTTACAAGGCATTCATGTATAGTGAGTGGTGCAGATGCGTACCAAGGGCCTTAAACAGTATTATCACATGCCTCTAGACAATTTGTGTTATTCAGTTCGATAAATAGTAATATACTTGTACTGAAATTAAATTGTTACCGGATAAAATGTGTACGGCGATAACGTAAAATTACCCGTAAGTATTGTTTTCACTACGTAACTAATAACTAATATGACACCGGGGGGCAGTTCTCCGCCCCTACAGATTTGATGGGGGGGGGGGGGCAGATATCCGCCTACTAAATTCTGACAGGGGGCAGTTCTCCGCCCCTACCGATTTGATGGGGGGGCACCTCTCCGCCACCTTTAAAATAAGGGGGCAGTTCTCCGGGGGGCAGTTCTCCGGGGGGGCACTTCTCCGGATACCGTACAAAATATCTTCGTTTTAATCGGCTCGTGGCGCTAATTTGCCTTTGCTGTATTTTATGCAATTTGTATTCAATGTATAATTGTTCTTCCCTTTATGTGTTATTATAACATAATTTTATCAATTTAACACCTATACAAATCGTGCATACCCACTTTCAATACATTTAGTAAAACGCAATAGCACATGTGTTTAAGAGTTTAGCATAAATGCCTTTGCACTGCTTAGGTTGTGTTTCCTGAAATAATTATTAAACAATAGTTTATTCATTAGAACTGTTTCTGTTTAACATACTTTGATATAAAAATACCATATTTGTAAAGATTCTCGGGTTTAAGATGCCTTAAACACTGTTTGCGTTTCCTGTTAGCGTTTCTTGAACAATAATATATTGTGCTTGTTTGTGTTTTGTATAATGTCAGATTGTGCCAAGGATCATTTTGATCCGCAGCTGCCACCAATTGAATTGCGATTTATAGACCTCAAGATTACATGTTTTGTTAGATATCTTCTTATCAACTCAATTTGATGACATCCTGAGGGGAGAATCTAAACTTTCATGTTGTTAAACCACGTAAACATAAATTGTTAAACGATTGCTATCTGGAACGAAAATAATAGAAACTGGAAAACAAAATAAGTGTGAAATCTATTCAATGATACTCACTAATACTACTCTAATTAGATTGCTTTTCTCAAAAAGCCAGTGCACTCAATTTAAATGTGTAAAAGTATAAGTTAAATGATGCATACAAATGTCAACGATATATACACAACTTGATTTTATAAATACTGTGTAATAATGCTAATAGTCATACAAGCGTTGTTGTTTTCAAACTTGTCCCGATCTATTTATGTATGTAACTTTGAACTGAACATAATAGTGTCCGGTAATATTGTTATAATTTGCTGTATTCCATGTCTGTACCAGGTTTTAACCTTATAAAGAATGTTACAAGGACAGCAAATCTATCTTCCGTATCATTCCCGTACAATAACCTTTCATACAACAGCCATAAAACGTCGAGATGTTCATCTCTTCTGTCTGTAGGTATTGTTTTTTTCCGGTAAAAATATTTCTAAATCATAGCGAAAGATTGTTTGTGCTGATATTAAACTTGTTTTATATCCGAACTTCGAAGAACTTACTTCGCCACTCGTTGCTAATACTGTTATGTACTTGTGATGTTCCAAACGTGCAATGAAAAGCCTGCAACGTACTACTTTATTTATGTACAACATGTTTATGTAAAACTTCTGTTAGTATATAGCCCCTACCCGTTCAGCACACCTGTTTATTTGTTGTGTTAATGCTAAGATTACGTGTTAAAAGATTATCAAACTTCTGAGAATATCAAGTATATATGAAAAAATACGGATCGCATGTCTTCTAATAAGGGTAAGTTTATCACTGGTATCATATACTTATGTTCTAGGTTGACAAAAATAAGAGATTGTACAATGTATAAAGAATCGTTTGGACTCCTCCATTATTTATAAGGCCTCACCAATCTATCAAATGAATACAAAGAATGTGATTTTTAGCAAGTTACTGAACTTTCAATCTCATTTTCAGGGTTTACATAAAGCTATAATAATTTCACAAATAATTAAAGAATGCAAACATGTGCAACTGCACTTGACGCTAGTTGCATTTCGCTTGAGAAGTTGAATCCATGAAGAACGCGCGAAGATGTTTCCCCCGAGAACCACCTGTCCCATTACACGCGTTGATAATAGCAAACACAGATTGCTATACATATTGTCTGCAGTCTATTCAATTGGGAGTAATTTCTTAACGAAGAAAACATCCACTAACTGAATATATATATTATTTATTCATTTGTGCAGTAAAAATATAAAAACATTACAGTTCCATCAAAAACAACAAAAACGCGAGGTAGACTAAGGGTTATAACACTTTTGCATGCAGTGCAGCCTATACAAAATGCGTTTGCATATCAAAGTATAGTTATGCACATCTTGTCAATATTTGCAAATGACAAGAAAAATGTTTGCTTCTTTCTTTCCTAAACATACAGACACCATATGTTTTATGTAATTATCTTCCAGAAAACCAGAAATGTTTTGAAAGAAATGGCCGCGATGACGGCTCGCTTGACAACAACGTTAGCTGTATGAATCACTGTGTGTTTCTCTCTTTCTCCAACGAGATATCGCAGACAATCATAACGCACCCGATGTTGGCAATAGTTGTAAATAAACAAACATCCTTATTGCATTTTGACAACTCCAATTATAGCACGTGTCTATCACAACGGACCTGTCAGAATAGAATAATGTACGATTCTATTGTAAGTATACAGTAGAGTAAGCAATAATTCGGAACAGTACGGCCAGCAATTTATGTGTCGATTGAGTGAGTCAAATTTAAGGCGCCAGATGTCTGCGGTTCACAATCCCACACTCGCCTATCATGATTACTGGACGTGTTGGCAACTGTTCTGATTCCACTGGATTTGCCTTAAGAAGAGACATTATAAAAACGAGAAAAAAATATTAAAGGCGTTAACTGTCGACCCTGATAATCATTTGAGGACTGCACAGGCTAATCTGAGAAATGCTTTGCGCACATGCTTGTAGCCCCGTTTTTCCAGAACGAAGCTCATTTGAGTCAATTAATGTTTAATGTGAGTAAATTCACCATTAGTTCTTCATTGTTATCAATAGTGAGTAAAATATACGTCCTAATTTAACTTATACGATAACTTTTTGTTAAACTATGAATATTGTTTATTGCTTGAATATGATTGACAATTTAAATTGTTGTTAATTCGTTATGGGCGTAAAGTGTCGTTCCAGATGAGCATTTGCAGTCCGCAAAGGCTAATAAGGGACGACGCTTAACGCAAATGAATAAAGCCCCGTTCAATTCGTTTTATATGTTCTACTTAAAATGAATCATAAGTAATATGGTGTCTGTTTTGTATTTTTCATTTGTGTATATGAAAGGTACCTTGCAATCAATTCACTACCTCGTAATGATCATGCGATATCCCTACTGCTAGCGCAACTGAAGTTTATATGTAAAATTATTGGTGAAATATAGCTAAATATAAACACGTTTAAACCAACGACTAAGTACATTATATTGACATGAACCTGCATGACAAGATTATCTCACGTATTGTGCATAGCATATTTAATAATAAATACATAACATCCAATGATCTCTATCGGCTTCTGCCTCAAACAAAAACAGACAGCTTTCGAAAATAATGTTTCAGTATCCGGACAAAAACGAAATTTTCGAAACGACGAATGTGTGTTTCCAAACAGCGTCAGCTGGTATGAATATGGATACCTTTCCTGTTCAAGCAATATATCACAGGCAATCAATACGCACCTGATGTTGGCAATAATTATAAATAAATCTTTATTTATTACATCTAAATACTTCTAAATACATCTTTATTAAAAGCTGACATCCAAATGTATTACAAGGGTCTATCAAATCGAGCATTATTTAGTAAGAAATATTCGCGTTTAAAGCAAATGTATGTTAAACTTAATTAATTAAGAAATGCATCGGAACGAAACGGACAACGTTTGATGTCCAGTGAGTCACATGAAAGGCGCCACCGTTTGCTGCTCCTCTCTCCACCACACATCATCATATCTCTGTTTTAGTTGCCATCTTGCACACATAATTATGGCGTCGTTCATGACACATTTGAACGCACACGGATGTATTATGCTCTTATTATGTTTATTGAACCTTGCCAGTTTGAGATGAGTACAATGTATTGACCTTAATCAACTATTACACCGAAAGAGATCTTCAGACAAAATTAAACCAATACAAACCGCCACAATGATATAACATACATTTAAAAAAACTTCTACATCAATATATACAAAATTAAACCAATACAAACCGCATATCCCACAATGATAATACATACACATTAAAAAAACTTCTACATCAATATTATATATTTAAACATTTTTCAGACTTAATAATGAATTTTACTTCTGAAGACAACAGTTTGATGTTAACATTGAACTAAATTTATCTTATCCATAACATTTAAACGAAAAGTATATCTAAAAAGTTAGAATAAAATATAAATTTAAGAAGAACTGGTTTGTAATGGTTTGGGTTATTGATTGCGCTAGTTATATTTTTCAACGATTTCATGTTAAGTGATTATAAAATAAATACGTGTATAACTAAATTGTAAGTCAGAGATTTAAAATCAATGTAATAAAATAATTACTTTCTGTAAAAATTGTGATGTTCCGTGATTCACTTAGTGATTAATTGTGTGGCATGTTTTTGAAAATACTAAATTATGACTAGCAATATTTGTTTCCGAAATAGATTAAATATTTTTTTCAAGTATTGCCCAGTCTAGGCAACTTCAGATTTTTTTTGTTCAATGTCGATTATCAACACAAATTGCACGAAGATGTTCTTCTCATGTTCAGAACATTCTTGTTTACAAGAAATTCAAAAATAACTAATGTTTCGTTGAACGGTTGTAGACAGTGAAATCGGATCAAAGCGATTCCGATATTGTTTATAACACATGAGGAATCAAAACAATCAAGTCACTTAGAGGAGATAGCTTACCCAAACAAACAGTTTACATGACACATCCATACGTAAGAGAACTGGATGGCGTGAGCTTTGAACGATAAACTGAGCACATACTTGAAGAGGTGGGTATTCCAATGTGTTTAATCGATTACGTTTGATATGTTTTCTTGACGTTGAATACCTAATTTCTTACGTAAAATAAATGTGCAATACTAAAAAAAAATACAACAGTTACTTGCAAGTGATGTAAATGATAGGTATTAGTTCAGTTATTTTAAATAGGTTGATTTATCAATTAAGCTTAAGCAATTTTTCAGTTCTTGCATGATTTCGATTTTGGATTCCACATATTTCTATAAGTAAAGTAACCACAATGTTTATCTGAAAAAAACGGTTTTGAGTTATCGCAGGGTTCAATTATTTTGGACGGACATACTGACAGATGGAAAACAGATTGAACTTATATACGTATTTCCCATGTCTCCCTCTTTCCACATACAATGCTTCATAAATGTAGCTAACATACTTTTTTTAGTTATACTATGATTCAGATTTAAGTTTTCAATTTGGTTCCGTAATCTTGGCACCAATAAATTGTGTCATACAGAAAAAGTGAAATAAAGTGCCAATGTTTCACATGAGCACCCACTACACGCCAAGTTTTGTCAATCTCGCCGAAGTCAAAATTTAGTTATCGCATGAGACAGTTTCGGACGGACAGGGGACACACGGAAACACGACCAGGAAGACGGACAGAAGGAGGTTAACAGGACGAGGACCTGAATCGGATCACATCCGTAGCACCTTTAAGTGCCGTTTTAATCAAGGCGTATTTTTGTATATTTCAAGTGTTACAAGTTTTTTTTATTTAAGCGTATCATTGCATAAACTGTTCGTTTAATGTGTTTAAAGATATTTGAATCAGTACATATGAAAACATCATAAGAGTACATTTATTATCACTTCTGATTATATTCATTATAATTACAATTATTTCAGACCACTTCTTGATGTCAAGATACGGTGTGTCAGGTAAAGGCTCCCAATGTCTGTAATTCCAACCCTACCTCCAGTGTATTACTGCGATTTTGCAAATCAAACCAATTATGTTGACGTCGATCATTACACAGATAGGAGAATGCAGTCGAGCGTTCTAATGAATTGTTTTTATTGAATCTTGAACTTGAGTATGGTGTTGACGAACTAGTCAACGGTGATATACTAACGAAAAGTGCGTATTATTTGTATTTGCAAATATTAATCACATTTATCACACCATAATGCACATTCGTTTATTTAATGAGTATGTTAATAATAATCATGGTGTGCTTGATTAATTACACACACATGATAATATTTCCCTTCATATGAATATGTTAAATTGCAGACAAAATCAATTCTCCAAATACAAAAGTATATAAACTTAAACATAAAAAACTATGACTATATATTTTTGTTATAGAATAGGAATTTTTTCCTTATTTTTATCTTTTTTTTCTCAAACAGACATGCGATATTGTTTATAACAGGTTTTAATGTTGTCTGATATATCTTTAAAACATATGATGTTTATCAATCGATGTTGTACAAGTAAGACCTTGCAATATTCGTTCTATAAACTAATTGCAAAACATAAACACTTAGTTATCGCTAGACTATGGTGTATGATGGTGTTCAATAAATTATCCAGAATGGTACAGTCTAGACACTGTCAGATACGTGTGTATCACATACGTAAAATGTTGATCAATTACACAAAAAGCACGATCGTTTTCTATCCTTGTTCTTGTATCGTATGCTATTCTCAAAATTACGAAGAATACAGGCGTTCGGCTCAACCAGCTTAAACTGACTATGCCGATGATAGTGTATTCTGAAAAGACCTGGAGCCGGAGGGACGCTCTTGGTCACCGGGGCCCACGTAACGTTTAAGCGTTGTATTGTTCTGCTTCAAACGTTATGTTCAAATCTGGTCGTGTTTTTATCAAGTCTAAAATGGTTATCGTCGTTTATTAAAAAAATAATACGAAATGTTTTTCATCGACTTGTACGCAGTATAGGTTTACAATTCCTAAAAGGTATTTATATATCATTTTGTTCAAATCATAAATTAACAACAGCAGTCTAGTAAATGTTGGTATAATCTTAATTAAAATAATGTTTAATTAAAACTAAATTAAAACAGACAGTAAAAAACATCGTATACTTCTGTCTTATTGGAACCAAAATACCACACGTTAGTTTTTCTCTAAACAAGTGCAAATGTTTTGACATCAATTCTCGCGATGACGGCGCCTTGTCAACACCGTCAGCTGTACCAATCAATCTGCTCTTTCTTGTTTTCGAGAAGATGTATCACAGGGGATCAAACGCTCAAAAATTTGAAAGGGTTGTTTACAACAAAGGACTTTACTTGTACATCCTCAATAATAACACTTGTATATAAGAAGAATGTTTTGACTACAGCTATGGACGTATTTCTTGGGGTACAAAAATAGTATGAAAGTAAGAAATACGTTGAATGAATATGACCAGCATCTGATGTTTAGATTGGCTGGATCTTGTTTGAGGTTTTACTTTCCACATCCGCTTAGCCTACTGACCATGGTGGATGGAACAATTTCTGTTGGCATTATTGGTGACACGGTCACCTACATGGGGACTCCTAACCCTTACTGAAAATGGATGTATATTGTAGTGAATTAGCCAACAGTGAAACCGAACGATAAAATATGTGGCCACCACACCGTAAATTTACCTGCGCAACAATGACCATTCAAATATATTATCTTAATTTAATACAAAATATTCACATTGCTCAGACGGTTAATGTCATCGAACATTTGTTTTTAAAGCCAAAGTTTGATTTCTGAATTCCAATCAAAATCGTATTCATAAGATTCAATAATTCAACTTATTGAAATAACTGCTCGTAAAATGTGTTTACAATGATTGTAAGACGTGACATTTGCAACACTGGTGTTCGCTTTTTTAAAGATCTAAAAAATATAATATAAAGTGAGATATTATAACAATGTGTAACATTAAAAAAACATACAATTTATTATTATTATTGTACATACCCACTCTGATTTGATTTTACTTTTTTTTCTTGCTTGACAAATATTTTTTTATTTGAAAATTAGTACTGAATTAACGCCAGTTAAAATTGTTTTCCAATCGTCGTTAACATAATGATTATGATCAGACACCGTCATATTATTTGTATTATACCGCTGCATTGATATCTGCCTGATATAACGTTAGGTGATATATATTTTTAATATCAGTTCAACAGGAATTCTTATATCAGTCGATGCAAGAAGGTAGGTCATATTACTCGGCATCAACTATATAGTAATCATTTTAGTGAAATGGAATCAGATTAAAAAAAACAGGCTATTTCATATCAAGATGTGATATATTTTAAACACAAAATGCAACACAAACAGCGAAAAACATGTTTTATAAATATTAAGCGCAAGTGCTCATGACGTCATATTTAATTTATTTAATTTAAACCTATTTATGTTTGCTCGATTGCATCGAAAACCTATGGATTATATAAACGCTCTCGAGTCCGTTTCCTTCTAAGCAGGAGATCTAAAGAACGCTCCCATGGTGGGGATCGAACCCGTGACCTCCCAGTCGATAGGCGGACACCATATCCATTACACCACGGCGACGTTATTATTACAACTTCAAACGGCAAAATTCATATTCTTTCTCGCTAAAAATGCAGCTTTTTAGCGATTGTTTTCGTTATTTCTTTAAAATCGGGGACGTACAGGTATGATAAACAGAAAAACGTGTTATTGCCTGATCTTTTAGTAATATATCAGGCTCAGCACGAATAAAATAACGAAGCCGAGCCGTTATATTATTCTAAGCATTGCCTGATATATTACCAAAAGATCCGACAGTAACCTGTTATTCTCTATGTATCCTATACGGTCAACGTCGTTTATTGAATCGAAGCTCGAAGCTATTTTAACTCCTTATCATAATTTAGACGCCCTCTGTGAAAAAGGGGTTTAATACATTTGCGTAAAGTGTCGTCCCAGATAAGCCTGTGCAGTTGGAAAAGGCAAATCACGAACTATATTTTTCTTTGGAAGAGAGTCATATCTTAGCAAAAATCCTGTTTAGGCGAAAAGTTTTGTCCCTGATAAGACTGTACAGGCTAATCAGGGACGATGCTTTACGCACATGCATTAAACCACCTTTTCATTTAGCGCGGCTCAATTATTTTCTTTTTTTATCAGATCGTATAGAACCGCACCGTAAAAATAAACAAGGGATAAAAAAAACATATAAACGTCGATTTGTAGAAGACAGTATTTTCTGATCAAAACAGATCCAGCATCGTTGATAAGACAAGAGGAATCAAAACAATCAAGTCACTTCGAGAGGTTAAAACATTCGCTCGAACATATAAACAAAGATAACATTACATATCAATTCGAACGAGGATCAAAGAACTTGAAAGGTTAACGCGAGCAAGAACAAATCCACAGCAGCCTGTAATACATTGATGATGTACATGATTTCTTTTGATTGTTCTATATGAACTTGAGATTGATTAGATATCGCGTCTATTGTTTGTTTTCTATTATAATGGATATTTATGTATTTTATATAAAGACTGATTTGTACATTCAGTCATACCTTTTCTGGAAATAAAGAACAAGTTAGGGCTCAATAAAGAACAAGTCAGGGCTCAATAAAGAACAAGTCAGGGCTCAATAAAAAACAAGTCAGGGCTCAACAAAGAACAAGTCAGGGCTCAATTTTGCAAAGGTGATGTTGCCTGAATAAGTCAACCAATAATTGCATGGCGCTAAGGGATCATTGGAATTGTGCGTATTGCATGGCGCTAAGGGATCATTGGAGTTGTGCGTATTGCATGGCGCTAAGGGATCATTGAAATTGTGCGTATTGAATGGCGCTATGGGATCATTGGAATTGTGCGTATTGCATGGCGCTAAGGGATCATTGGAATTGTGCGTATTGCATGGCGCTAAGGGATCATTGGAATTGTGCGTATTGCAAGGCGCTAAGGGATCATTGGAATTGTGCGTATTGCATGGCGCTATGGGATCATTGGAATTGTGCGTATTCCATGGCGCTAAGGGATCATTGGAATTGAGCGTATTGCATGACGCTAAGGGATCATTGGAATTGTGCGTATTGCATGGCGCTAAGAGATCATTGGAATTGTGCGTAGAATATCAATTTAAGTGCGGTAAATACTTGTGTAAACGTATTCACATGCCATTAAATAGACATCCCAAACGCTGTTATAATATGTTTAAACGCCAGGATGAAATCGGAAAGACATATTGGTATACCTCTGTAAAAAATCTGTTATTCAAATATGGTTTTGGTAATTTCAGGGTTTATAAGGATGTTGGTATTGTTGATGTATTTTTACAACTGTTTAAAGATCGCCTTATGTATTTTACACGCGAAAATGGGCACGGAGTTTATTCGACTCCTCAAGATGTGAAACACATAGAATATATCATTGCTTGGATCAGAAAAATATCACTTGCTTAAAATACCATCCTACTATAGGAAAGCATTTGCAAAGTTCCGGTCACAAGCTTCTTATTGGAACTGGACGACATCTTGGTATAGAACATGATATGATATATTGTACACATTGTACAAGGAAACACTTGTGTCATTCCCCTATTTCCTTGGTATAGTAGAAACCGAGAAGAGATCGATTTTACTAATCTACTGAAAACGAACAATGATCTGACATTGAGGAAAATAGCATTATTTATATATATCTAAATTGGAAAGGTATAAACATAAAATTATTCACAGACTCATCCATGTATAATGTGAAATACCTGCATTTTGTATTTTGGGCCGGTGGTCTTTAATTACGGAATAAATTTATTCTCTGACTTGTGTTGTCTAGCCATGGAATTAATGTTTTTTATTGATCAAGTAACGTTTCGTTTTCAATTGCTAGACTGACGGATATACGATGTAATAGTAAGTTTGCAGTTATTGACTGATTCACTGATAAATCTTGCGATATTTATAAAACAACTATTATTCGCATATCCGTTGTATGTTATATGGTGATATGTAGTAAAATATCAGAGATAAAATTATAAAGCAATTATATTTTGTTGGTTACCGATCGACTGCAGTAAATGAAACGTGCCTTTAACAAAACCGGAATCAAACTTGTGAATTGACGATTGCATTAACGTGATTTTGTTATGTCATGATATAACATAATCAAAATAATCTTCAACAAATAAACAAGTGTCTTCTCACCAGCTCGTCCCCGGCTTCCCAGGTCAGATTTACGGTGTCTATTTCCGGCGGAAGTACGACGGAGTTGCGTAGGAACTCGATGGAGTTGTCGTTCAGTGGGTTGGTTACCTCCCCTCTATAGATGATATGCATGTCACCGAGAACAGGGAAATCTGCAAATAGAAACTCATTTTAATTTTGACATAACAAAATCAAAGCGCTGAAGGCTCTGAAGTTGTTCGCTATTGCATAATCTTAGACGCAATACAGTTTTCAAAATTATGTTATAGCCTTTTATATCGCAAGTTTAAAATGAATACAAGCCATTCAAATTTGTAAAGAGCGTGCCTTAAAGCACATATCGAGATGTGTGTGCACTGTTTATCCTTATATTTATGTTATAGAGATAACTGAGACAAAATAACAACAATATGTCTCTTTTTCACAATTGGTTGCTGCACTTGCAACCATCTTTAGAATTTTGGTTGACTTGCTAAAGAATAACAAGCCTATAATCATGTACATGTTGTGTTATGTGTATCTAATACTTTGTATATTTTCTTTAAATTATTGAGCAAAAATTTTACCAACATGACAGACTTTTAATGCAGCATTAAACCCCGTTTTCCCTGAAAGCAGCCAATATATATTATTATTATTATTGTTATACCGGATTTATATAGCGCCCTTTTCATGCAAGAGTGCACGTTCAAAGGCGCTTTACATAAGAACATTTGACGTATCGCAGATACGAATACATTTTGCAACACTTTTTCAAAAAAAATTGATCAAAACTACTCAATTATACTATAAAACTACTCTATTATACTATATGTACTACGTAAAAACATGCACAGTAACCCTAGATTAGAAAGATCAACAAAACGCTATAAAACTACCCTATGTGTATAGCTATAAGACAATATATGAAACAATAAAATCTAAAACTTAAACAATAAGTACTACGTAAAACCACAAAAAACATGCACAGTAACCATAGATTTGAAAGATCGGAAAGACAAACCAGAGACAAAACAGAGACAATGGTAACGTCAGGATACCATTACCACGAGTCCACAAACCCCCTTAGGAATAATTATGCTTCCTTTAAAAGGGTAAATTCAAGGTCATGCTGATTGAGACAAGGGTAACGACAGGATACCATTACCACGAGTCCACAAACCCTCAAAGGAATTATTATGCTTCCTTTAAAAGGGTTAATTCAAGTTCATGATGATTGAGATTTTATATAATGAATTGAATAAACCACTGCTTATATTGCATGAGATTGGAGGAAGAGGTGAGTTTTCAGTGCCTTTTTGAAAGAATGCAGTGTTAAAGAACCTCGAATGTTTGATGGAAGTGAGTTCCAGAGTTTGGGAGCAGCGTGCATGAAACTTCGCTCTCCGTATGATACGGATTTAATCTTCGTTGGAATCACTAATGAAGTCGCTTCGTTCTTTGATCTTAAGTGTCGCCTTGGTTCGTAGACTTCAAGTAAGTTTTTCAGATATACAGGCGATTGTCCATTTAAGGCTTTGAACGCATTGGACAGATGTACAGAGTTCAATGATGAACTGGCCAATGTCGTCGCACAAGCTGTTATAAGCACTACACTGGCAAATATCATTGCACAAGATCTTAAACCTTTTGTTAACATAGAGGCTGTATGCTGCAATGTACCAGTGGTTAAGTATAAACTGGCAGTGGTTATCCTTCATAGCGTAGTTAAT
Organism: Dreissena polymorpha; assembly: GCF_020536995.1. Classification (NCBI taxonomy): domain Eukaryota; kingdom Metazoa; phylum Mollusca; class Bivalvia; order Myida; family Dreissenidae; genus Dreissena; species Dreissena polymorpha. The sequence continues at coordinate 171,092,411 of NC_068355.1, forward strand.
GCAGTTATCGTTCCTACCGTAGCAAAAGGCAGACTGCCTTGTCGTAGTAGTAGTAGTAGTAGTAGTAGTAGTAGTAGTAGTAGTAGTAGTAGTAGTAGTAGTAGTAGTAGTAGTAGTAGTAGTAGTAGTAGTAGTAGTAGTAGTTGCATATACGGCCGTTTAAAATTTAGAGAGAAAAATATGGCAGACGTTTATCTTGTGACATGTTTTGTGACGAAACACACCGGTACAATATATTCATTCTGGATTCTCGAGGCAACTAACCGGACCTGGTTGCTGTAATAAGTTAAAAGTAAAATGTGAAACCAAAAAATATGGCATCAAATGAATCCAAACCGTGTTCTGGATTGTACAAATATATAGCTGCGACCGGTCATTGATTCGATTTTGTAAATCGTGCTTGTGGTCAGAACGTTATGCAATCTCTACTTATGTTTAAAAAAACTGGTATAAATTATATTAAAATTAATTGATGAAATAAAAAATGCATATCTTTGTTACTTTATTTTCATAAGCATTTGATCAAATTTGGAAGCTTTTCGTTTTTTGTAAAATTTTGTTTCACGACTCCATTTAAACACTTAAATAGTCCCGTGAACATCTACAGTTTCAGATATTATCGATATTTTTGTCCTAAATTTATTTTTTGTTCTACATATATGTATTTTAATATCCGATATGTTCGTTCATTAGTGTCTTAAATTAAGTTATCATCGTTGGCTAAGACTGAATGTGGGCTCAATTTTGTTCAGTTGAACTCGCGCGATCGGATTCGTGTCATATATGAAAAGTAGTAAAGGTTAAAATATGTTCATATCGGCCAGGAGGATACGGTTCAAGGTCGGAAAGTAATGTGTGTTACTAATAATAGTAATATGATCTAATAGCATATATTGTTACTATAAATAGTAACCAATCGAATGCACCGGCGTGACGTTATGTGTTTTTGCCTGGCCAATATTATCATATCAGCCATGTGTCAATTTTCTTTACCTAAAATAATTCGATTTCGCGACGTCCATGTAAACAACCTCTTAACTTTATTTAAAAGAAATAGTAAAGAGCCTTCTCTTACATTTAACATTAAAAAAACATATATTAGTAAAATGCATAAACCAAATTGTTGTTATTTTGACGCATGTGTATGTATTATTGCTTTATTGTTATTTTGACGATGAGCTGTATATGCTTAAGTTGTAAATGAATAATCTTTTCTGTTCTGTTCCGACGTCAACTGAAGGAAATGTCGTCCCCACTCGGTCTGGACCAACGGTGAGTAATATAAATTATCCTCAAATCAAAGAAAAAGTATCTAAATTAATTAATATAAATTTAACAAATTATTATAGTTATGAAAATATCGATAACTGTAGATTAGTTTATTGACACTGTTTTTTAAAACTTTAAAATGAGTCAAAAACAAACGTTAATTAACGACACGGTTACCTCAGCGCAAACTTCTATATATTACTTGTTATAAATTAAAATTCAAAATACAACGATATGCACTTCCATGTTCTGTACTTCCGTCCATCAATCTAAAAAATTCAAAACAAACTATATTTTGGAAACATTTGTATCGAATGCTAACCATTCAAATCAAAACAAAGATTTTTGAAATCAAATGACTGGTCTGAGAGTGTGTTTATTTTCCTTTTAAAGTTTCCATTTATGAATGACAAACTCACAAACTCATAGTTTCCGATCGTTTCCTAGTCAACTCAGAACGCATCATCCACACAAATTCGTAATCTACAGGATGTTGAAATTTAGCATATTGCAGATCTGAGGAAACACATATTTTTTATAAGTTGCACATACGAAGCAAGTTTTAATTATTTTCTAAATGGTTTAAAGGGTCCATGAGAAACTCGATCGTTACTACACACATCTCACAACGTTAGTAAATGACGTAAACGCTCGCACTTGCTCGCGGACATTACGTTCAACTCAATATTAAAATGTGAACTATTTGCGTTTGATATGAACTGGTACACAACTTGTTTACTCACATAAGACTCGATCAGTGGCTCGTCCTATATGGCAAGTCAGCTGTGAACTAACCAAAATATATCAGCTTATTGCGCGAAACCTAATAACATTGCGTGTTTCTAAAAAAGTAGTACCGGTTATAATTGATCAATCTGCCACTCTTCGAATTGCGCATTAATTTGAGATAAATTCGGTAAAGAAAATATTTTAGAAAAATGACGCATAATCAGAAGAGAAAGTTTTTTCCGTTTTTTTTTAAAGGCAATGGCCGATTGACCATTTAATACTAACAATACGAGATTAGACATACATTCGAAAAAATCATTTAACTTCGGTCACCGCGTGCAACGGTCAATCCAAATCAAAGCAAAGAAAATCAACTCAACTCAATGTGCCTTGCACTGAACGCAAACAAAATCTTAATAATATTGAATTACAATATTTAAATTTTCTAGCGGATGAACGATGCATTATTTTAAACATTGATTTCAATTTTAGTAATTGGATGTATTTGTATGCGGCGAATAAAGGACCATGTTTACTTGCAGTAGTCTTGCCTCGCGGTCTGTTTTAATAAAAGATAGCTTAAATTGTAAGTTTACTGCCAGAAATATTTCACAAATCTGAAAAAAAAAATAATCGAGGACATGTTGCATTGTTTGGAAACAAAAAGATTATAATATTTATATTGTTTAATAATATGTTTAGAACGCAATGCGCAGTCCAAAATATTTTATCTCGACCATTGATAAATAACACGATTAATTAATTATAGATTTGATTAAACAATTTGGAGATTCACTAATTAAATAAATTGCAGGAAGAGAGAAAACATGAAACGAATCAGGCGGATGTTGCCACAACATGCCATCTAAACGGGTTGCCGGTATAAAGGTAAGAAATATAACTTACCATTGAACGCAGCCTTTTTGGGGAATGCAATGTATGATGTTTACAATGAACCTATTTTAAGCCTTAATTTTGGCCGTGTTCTGTGAACAAGTGGTTTCTGCATGTGCGTAAAGTGTCGTCCCATATTAGCCTGAGCAGTTCACACAGGATAATCAGAGACGACACTTTCCGCCTAAACTGTATTTTTGCTAAGAAGAGACTTTTTTAAAACAAAAAAATATCATAAAAGCGGAAAGTGTCGGTCGTCCCAGATTAGCCTGTGCGGATTGTAGTGCTAATCTAGGATGACACTTTACGCACATGCATTAAACCCCCTACTCAAAGAGCACGGTCCATGCACGTACCCATTCCTTCAGAAAATATTGTCTTCGTACTCACATGCTAGTTGTCCAAAGGTACTCTGTACCCGGATTTGATCATTTACGATTAACCCATTTATGCCCAGTTGACTCTCCTATCCTTCTAAATTGGATCAATTTATTTCCAAAATTAGGGGTGTCAAGTATATTTATTTCTATATTTAGAATATTTCATAAAAAAATTCATTTAAGCAAACAGCGCAGACCCAGATGCGGCGTCTCATCTGGGTCTACGCTGTTTGCAATGTCCTTTTTTCAGGACGCTAGGCATGAATGGGTTAATGTAAACCGACATTTGAAATTAACACAAGACTATAAACTACTACAAACATATGTAAAGTCAATTTCAAAACGATTTTCTATTTGACTTTTCATCTATCAAAATGGGTTCAATCTCAATTATTAGTTCGTATTCGGGCACTACCTCTACTCGAGCTGAACGTGTGTTTCGCTTTTAATTAGCCACCCAGTTGTGAACATAAAAGCTTGACAAATTGTCGGTCACATGTGAATTGCGGGATTTTGACGAAGCGGGATGTTCTATTGTTGGGCCTTTCGTGAGAAGTCGACATCAACAATACCTGATTTTATCTTAACTGCAAATACATTTGTCACTGCTTTAACCAGGTATGCGTAGACCGAGATAAACATACTTTACTTGTGACCACTGAAAGAGTGAATTAATAAAGTTGAGATTTAATTGTTATAAATCAAATCACTGATTCTTTGCAAAATATGATAATTAAAAAAATTATCGTTTTGTCCATATTTGAATTATGTTTAGCATGATAGAGTTTATGCATATATGCTCTTCATTCTACGTTCAATTGAAAATTTGCATCATTCATGTTATCATCGGCCCTAAAAATAAAAACTCTTCCACATAATATTATAAAAATCAGCTCTGATATCCGGTAGTAAATCAGCATTTAAATATTATGGGTGTGATAATTCATCTATAATCTGTGCATGGAGATAGAATATCTAGTACATGACCTATCAATACGATACGTGGGACTGTTAAACGATAGCGTTCTTTTAACCCATTTATGCCTAGTGGACTCTCCCATCATTCTAAAGTGGATCAATTTATTTCCAAAATTAGGGATGTCGAGTATATTAATTTCTATATTTAGAATATTTCTTACAGAAATTCCTTTAAGCAAACAGCGCAGACCCAGATGATACGCCGCATCATGCGGCGTCTCATCTGGGTCTACGCTGTTTGCCAAGGCCTTTTTTTCTAGACGCTAGGCATAAATGGGTTAAACGTTGCTCTCCACGTTTATTTATGTTCCAGCAAGTTAAATAGCAGAATTGCCTCCTTTTGGTAGCCATTTATTATTCTTATACTAGTGAGAATGATATCGATATAGTTGAGCAAATACAATACGACTATTAAAACACAACACAATAACGTCTAGGAACGCCAAAACAATGAATATCAAAATATCGATTGAATAAATATGAATAGTATAAAATGTAATCCAATATATAATGCATCATTTAAAAGTATTTTAACAAATGAATGATTATGTAAACTAGATTTATCTCATATTTATTTTGTTAAATTAAAATCCACTGCCGCACATCCATACGAAATAATTCAAAATAGGCGGGACTGAGATGCAGGTATTTGTTTAGTTATGAAACTATTTACTGGCACGTCGTGGCTCACGTTTTGCCAAGTTATAAATTAACACTTCCTGCAAAAATGTGCATGCCTTGTGTTTTTGTGTCAGACACACTTCTCCTTGATAAGATTCGTGCGGAACAGATAGACGCTTCTGATTGGGGAAAGATTTAGTTTCCCGACGGATCTTCTTGATTGACAGCAGGATTTCAGACAGTTCATTTAAGTCGTATGATTATCCTAGATGTGAGCGGTAATTAATAAGACTTTAGTTGTAGGAGCATGTTAACAACGAAACCGTCCAAGTTCGTTTCAAAAAACTAAATTAAGTATTAAAAGCAAAATATATGAAATAGCTTATAATACGAAATGACATGACATGACATGATATTATTTTATTTTATTTTACATAACATTATATTATTTAATTGTATTTTATTTACAAATACAATATAGTGTTCATCAAATACAAACGTTTATAGGAATATTCGTTAGATAATCTATAAAGACAATTAAATAATAATTTGCAAAATTATGTCATTATACAAATTACTAATGTTAAAGTGTATTAATGCTTGATGATTTATAATAAAGAGATGTTTTTCCGATGTATCGTAGCTTAAGCCACTTATCAACGACGTCGAGTGCTGGAAGGAATTCAACTATCATTACGTTTGTTCATTTATTTAAACGACTGCGCATCAAACAGTTTAGCGAGCGTAATGTTAGAATAGCGAATGTCAGGGTAGAATATCGAGTGCCATTATGAGAATATTAAGTGTAATGTTACAATATCAAGTGTTGTGCTAGAATAGCGAATGTCATAGTAGAATATCAAATGTCATTATTAGATATTGAATGTCATGTTAGACTATCAAGTGTCATGCTAGAACAGCGAATGTCAGGGTAGAATATCGAGTGCCATTATTACAAGCGCGTTTCATGTTAGAATATCGATTGCCATGAAAGAAAGGCGCGTGTTTTGTAAGAATATCGAGTGTTTTGTTAGAATAGCTAAAGTCATGTTATAATAGCGAGGTGAATGTAAGAAAGATGATTATCATGTTATAATCCTGTCTTTCATGGTATAATAGCGAGTTAATGTTACAATGGCGAGTGTAATGTTAGAATGGCGAGTTTTATGTTAGAATCTAGTTTTGACCATATTTTGTGCATCGTTTTGAAACTGGCGGTGGAACAAAACTATATAGGAATGTATATGTTCGGGAATTATCTTACAAGCTTAACTAAAGCACTGACTTTGCGTACGTCTTTTATTCTAAACAATGGCACATTGTTTTAAGTGAATGAAACCTGTTCCATTGTGTATCAGCGCTTTAAGATTGCTTAAAATCTTGCAATAAATTGAGCGGAAACATGGATGTGATACAATCGTTACAGTTCGCTGTTCTGTTTGAGATGTAATGCCACCTGTCCAACTATTACTTCTCCACTAATAGCCCACAATTATTTACAGAATTTAGAAGCCACTTGCAATAAAATGTCGGAAGGATTGCTGTTCAAAGCGCAGGTTGATTGCCACAAGGATGTGAAGATTGCAATGTAGGGAAACGGACATTTTGTTGCAGACCTACTTGTATTGAGACTCTTCAGTCGAACAAAAAAATATGCAAAAAATGGTATTTTCTTTACAATTATAACATAAATAACCGTCTCGTCAAGTGGATGTGGCTTCTTCCCTAAGTTTTGTTCCCGAAGTTGTATCATGTGTACATTCCATATAGGTCAACGGTAATCCACATTTCGTCATTTGTATTCCTGTGCTGTGTTCATAAAACTGTGTTTTGCCAATTTATCAAGTTTGTAAAAAAATCTAAAGATGACTAATAAATTACTAAATGAACATATATTCGTATTGAAAGCCAATATATGGAAAAAAATAATAAAAAAATATTATTTTTGAAAATTTTATTAATCGTAATGTTAAAATATGTTATTACAGCATGTTTCTGAAACGTCACGTTTACACGTCATTTTATGAGCCTCGTTCTAGGAAAACTTGACGTAACACATGTGCGAAAAGTGTCGTCCCAGATTAGCCCGTGCAGTCCGCAGAGGATGATCAAGGAGGACACTTTACGGCTTAATTGGATTTTCATTTTGAGAGGAGGCTTTTTTTTAATGAAAGATTCCGGCCCAGAACACGGCTTGCACCATTACGCGTGCTGTTATTTATATAGACAAAGAACAATTTAAGCGTTATAAAACTAATAGTAAACAAGAACTCCTCGATATTAGTAAAGTAGATTTCTAAATCAAATTACAACGTATGTATCTATTTTTGATACAATTTACGTAATTTACGCATTTCCTTTATTAATATGGTAAAAACGCAATTCTTGTTCGTTGTGATGCGTGGCTGTTTAATAATTCGGACTAACGCAATCGTGGTGTAATTCTTATATTAAACGGCAAATCGTTTTTTATGCATCGATAAACAATTAAATCTGTAGCATATGTTTTTAATGGTATCGTCGTCCTATTGGCGTTTGCCTAATTCCAATTCCAATTACATGGCACAATATTGTCTATAAAGTGGTCATTTTTCCATCTCTACATGATACTTTTGATGTCAAGTAATATTTGGAAAATTAAAGTCTCTATAACGCTCAAAATGAACGAACATTTCGTAAAGAATTTCGTAAATTAAAGTTAACACCTAAACACTCAGTGTTCCTTATAGCAAGAGCCACAATTTCACGCTGGATGTGATATGATTACATAGATTTTTGTAGATACAAAATGCTCGTTTTTATTTATTTGTGACACTATTAATTCCATTTTAATTTCCCGCGAATACATCTATTCATACGACACACGAACACTAAAATGGTAACAATAATAAAAACGAGCATTTTGTATCTACAAACATCTATTTTACCAGACCAAATCTGGCATTGAAATTTCGGCAATTGCCATAAGGAACAATGATTTTTAATTATTTAGCTTTATTTTAAGAAATATTGTACGAAATTTTCGTTGATTTTTAGTAGTAATGTTACTTTAAATTATAATAAACTGGTTTTTAAGTTTATTTATTCGGAAAAAACATAAATTTTTGCATTTTTATAATTACAATGTAATATTATAGTGCTATGAATTGACATTCGTTAATTTGTATTCAAGTATGACGTTCATCGATAAAGGTTTTACCGGTACCAGTTAAACGTAGTTTGGTGTTATCGTATGTTAGGTCTTTCATGGACGCTTGCATATAATATGCCGAATAGATGTATTTTCTTGTATTAACATGAATTGAGAATACAAACGACCTTAGACTATAATCAATGTGAACAAAAAACGGTGCAGATGCGAATTGTATTTACTAACAAACTTTTTTATTCCCAGTTATATTAAAACCCTTTTTCACGTGCAATACTTTTATTCTGTGTTATTTTGGGAATCGGAAAATTAAACATTGGTTTAACCGTTTGTTTAAGGCCTAAATTTTTATGACACGCGTTACGCATAATAAGATTCGAATATGTTTATTAAATAATTTGTCACGATATAATTGATTTTCAACTGTTTTCGAGTGCTGAAACAATAAATCAAATGTTACATCAGCAATGCTTACTTTAATAATTATTAATTTAATTATGTGTATGTGTATGAGATAAAAAATACATGGATTGTCCGTGAATTATAAGTTTACCTACCAAACAAAGAACTTGCAAACTTTTCTAGTTGAGCTTCGTCAATCCAGAAGTTAAGTCTGCTTTTGGCCGTGCATTTAGTCATCACAAGAACAACAATGATCAACATGCAGCACGTAACTGATGACACATTCATCCTTCCGGTTGACCCCGGGTCCCTAAGGGTCTCTAGGTCATCGCCGTTGTCAAAGTTACGCCACAGTATGAACACGTGTTGACCCATATATACACATGATAGACAATCATCTTTGAATACATCCAATAATCCGATTATATTGCTCTTATAGCAGTATCAGACGTAACATGTTTATTCTTCTTTTTTGTTTACATATTTTCGAGAGAAAACACACTTTTATTTCAATACGAAGTCTTATTTCGTAATATTTGTTACTTCGGGAATATAATTAAAACAAGATAAATTTTCACGTGTTACGATCTCGAGTTGAAATAGACAAAATCGCAGTACATTTTACGTACAATCATTCTACGCGGATTAATACCAATCTACGAAATTGTATTATGCAAATCACACTTTGCACTACCCTCCAATGAAAATCGACGAATAATCCGCCAGGGCAATCACAGTCTCACATTCACAAATAAACCAACATTTGACAGCAACCAACCGGTAGCTCGTTGACATAATTTTTAACACAAACTTAAAAATAACATTTATTTATATTCCATGAAGCACATATATTTTCAAAACGTCAAGAACTAATTTTAAATATTTGTATTAGTTTTATTTCCCATTTCACAAATATGTAATACTTAACCATTCTTTTAAAACATTCATTTAACACTGAATAATTAAATTCAAATAGAACTAATCGATGTAATATATAGATTATAACGTTGTTTTAAACGTTCAAGTCGTATTTGAGTGTATATCCCATGTACACTGTATCGCCTACTGGCTCTACATTGCGATTCCGTGTTTTAGTTCACCCCGTGCATTCTCCAGATGCGATTTGCAGACATCAACGTCAGAGCATTACTACACAATCACCGAAACTCCACACCACTCTGGCCTCAACCGTTCAGTACTTACTATTATATATTCCAACTATACTCGGTAAGCGCTGAACACCATGTTTTGTGTGGAACTTAAGCATAAAACGCTTCATCAAAAACTAATAGGCGTTCTTTCTTGGCTTTATCATAAAAATCAAGTATACGATTTCCATCACCACGCGAGAGATTTGCTATTATCTACCTTTCTCATAAAGAATCTGTTCAAAGATTTAAACCTCTAAAGCAACTAGAGTCCATTGAAAATAAACACAAAAATGTTAAATTGAATCTAAAAACTCCAGATTTAAAGTGAAATTATAGCTCCTTTTGTTCACCTAAAATCGCCAATAATTACATATTAACCCTGACAAAAACGCCGCTCTCCGCTCACCCTGAAATCACCTTTCAGTTTGACTTCTAGTCTAACAAAGATGTTAATTCTATCGAAATAGAATATTTGAGATTGAGATAAAGCAGGGTTTAACCCATTTATGCCTAGTGGACTCTCCCATCCTTCTAAATTGGATCAATTTATTTCCCAAATAAGGGATGTCTTGTATATTTATTTCTATATTTAGAATATTTCTTACAGAAATTCCTTTAAGCAAACAGCGCAGTCGCAGCGCGGCGTCTCATCTGGGTCTACGCTGTTTGCCAAGGCCTTTTTTCTAGACGCCAGACATAAATGGGTTAAAATTCTACCCGTGTTGGTTTTACGATCACACACAACAACCTTTAACCTTATTTACACATCAAATTGGGGCCCTTAATCCGGAGCCCTTTAAACACAAACCCTTTGAAATTAATTAAATTAAAAACCAATAATAAATAATAACATGACGTTACACGACGCAAATCAAATTTTTCAAGAAGACATAAACATCGTCGTACGTGAGACGAAGGAAAAGTCTGGACGTATTTAGATCAATCATTGAGCGACCGACACGTTATTGAAATGCTCAATTTGCTCCAAACAACTGTGCTACAAATTGTTGAAATGCTATCAATTATTTTTTATTTCTTAGTTGTAAATTTTACTACTCCCAACTAATCATGTCTGTAAGTTTATGATCTTTCTGTTTGCAACAGTTAACCTCTAAAAACCAGCATAAAAGAAAGTCAGGAAAGGTAGTGATAAATTAGATTTAGAAAGATCTATGATGTGTATCGACTCTTTTTCACTTACGATCTCTAAATATTATGGCTTACCTCAAATTTTGAACACATAATATTGACGCCAAACGTTAAGTATGAACTTGAGTATGTACTATTTTACCAAGACTATGCAGGAGTGATAATAAAAAGTAATTTAAGCTGTCTTATAAGCTACTCATACTTTTAATGGTTATTAATTTATCATGTTGATGCATTTCAATACAGTATGACCAAGGCGCCCATCTAAACGCAGGTATGAACGCGGGGACTGCTTCTCTCAAGCTAACGCCTGTAGGTGAAACAGTTCCCCAGACTCGGTCGAAGGAATTAACTTCCCATTACGTGGACTCGTAGCTGATAAATCTCAGGTCTTAGGGATGCATTGAAAACAAGTTGCTCGTGAAATTGAGCCAATTTACCAGAGCGTCTTGCTTCACAATCTCCGCCACACACGCCTTCTACCACCGGCAGATATTGTCTTCGTTTTGTCAGTTAAAATACAGTGAAGTAAATTGAAATCGAAGACGGTCGTTTGCAATAATTCATCAAATAAATGTGGTTAAAACAAATTAATTAATTAATTAATTTATTTATTTATTTATTTATTATTTTATTCATTTATTTGTTCGTTTATTTATGTATTTATTTATTTATTTATTTATCTACTTATGTTCTTTAATGTTATGTTATTGTTCCCATCTGTGTCTATATTCGATTTTGATGTAATGGTGTTGTGCGAAATTTTCTAATATTTTGTAATATTGCTCACCCTAAATACAACTCGCCCCAGTGCTATAAACTATATTTACTGTTTTATACACTATAAAAATATTAGCGCACATAAACTAACCCACCTTACCTGAGCTAGGTAGGAACCACGCAGCGCTATTCAAGAGAGCACTTCGTTTATATACATCGGATGTGCTCATGAACAAGATGAATCCGCAGATAAATATGTTTGAAATATTACTTCTGATAAACCCTCGTAGGTAAATGGCTTACTTGACAGCAGTTGCCACGTGGAATGTGATGCATTTCCGAGCTAAGCGCTCATATTCCAAACAAACTAATGGCTTCTTAACCAGGTTGTTTCATAATATATAAGAGCCGCGCTCTGTGAAAAGGGGGTTTATTGAATGTGCGTTACACTTCACGTCCCTGCAGTCCGCTCAGGCTAATCAGGAGTCCGCACAGTCAAATCCGGGACGACACTTTCCGCGTAAACTGGGTTTTTGCTAAGAAGAGGCTATCTGTAAACGAAAAATATCATACAAGCGGAAAAAATGTCGTCCCTTATTAGCCTGTTCGGACAGCACAGGCTAATCTGGGACTTACGCACATTCAATAAACCCCCTTTTCACAAAGCACGACCCATATTATGTCTTCGTCAATTAGAAACCGACCAGCATTTGGTGTATATGTATTACACTAATTTATAGACCAGTAAATCAGCACGTCTACTGGGTATATTGACTCAATTAACTGGGTACATCGGCAATTATAAAACTCGGTATATATCAATTGTAAAAACACCGACATACATAAAATAAGGCAATGAACCATTATGATCCAATAATAAATTAACATGAACTAAGTTTCCTTTAAAAAATATAATACATTATAATAACATGATGTTATGGTTGGAATTGTACGCGTTAGCTTATAATTATTATTAACTGGTTTTGTCATTTATTTAAATTACTCATGCTACAATATTACAATATCGATATTTAGCTTCTCTATAATCTTTTTTATCAATCGATCACTCACTCGATATAAGCCACGAGACATGAGTTGTAGAAACCCCCCAACCCTCACATGTTAGTTAAAGGATTAACATATCAAGTTCAAACACTCAAAAACGGTTAAAAGTTCACTCGTACACCCTCTCGTCTTCAAGAACGAATTAAATATTCAACACACCCTTTTGATGTCAGGCATTGAATCAGCTGGTAAGTGCCTAAAACTTAGGGTTCAGATCTTAACTTTTATTATAAAGCAAATATTGGGATAATATCAAAGGAAACCGTCAAAGGAAACAACGGTATTTAATACTTTAACAATTTATGCACATTTGTCAACAAGTTTGTGTACTTGCATAAGATAACATTTACATGTATATTTGAGCCGTGCTCTGTGAAAACCGGGTTTAATGCATGTGCGTTAAGTGTCGCCCGAGATTAGACTGTGCAGTCCGCACATGTTAATCAGGGACGACACTATCCGCTTGTATGGTATTTTTCGTTTAAAGAAAGTCTCTTGTTACCAAAAAATCTAGTTTCGGCGGAAAGTGTCGTCCATGATTAGACTGTGCGAATTACACAGGCTAATCTGGGACGACACTTTATACACATGCATTGACTACACAGGCTAATCTGGGACGACACTTTATACACATGCATCGACTACACAGGCTAATCTGGGACGACACTTTATAAATGCATTGACTACACAGGTTAATCTGAGACGACACTTTATACATGCATTAACTACACAGGCTAATCTGGGACGACACTTTATACACATGCATTGACTACACAGGCTAATCTGGGACGACACGTTTTACACATGCATTGACTACACAGGCTAATCTGGGACGACATTTTATACATGCATTGACTACACAGGCTAATCTGGGACGACACTTTATACACATGCATTGACTACACAGGCTAATCTGGGACGACACTTTATACATGCATTGACTACACAGGCTAATCTGGGACGACAGTTTATACACATACATTGACTACACAGGCTAATCTAGGACGACATTTTATACACATGCATTGACTACACAGGCTAATCTGGGACGACACTTTATACACATGCATTGACTACACAGGCTAATCTGGGACCACACTTTATACACAAGCATTGACTACACAGGCTAATCTGGGACGACACTTTATACACATGCATTGACTACCTTTTAACAGAGCACGGCTTATATTTAAATAAGATCAAACGTTTGAAAAACAAACTAAGGCCATTCATGTACATATTGTACATAAATGTGCTATATGTTTTCGCTATTTTAATATTTGAGTCGCGTTCTGAGTAAATGGGCATAATGCACGTGCGGAAAATGTCGTCCCAATCTGCACAGGCTAATCAGGGACGACACTTTCCGCCTTTATTGGATTTTTGCTAAGAAGAGACTTCATTTTAACGAAAAATGTCATAAAAGCGGAAAGTGTCGTCCCTGATTAGCCTGTGCGGACTACACAGACTAATCTGGGACGACACTTTACGCACATTCATTTAACCTCCTTTCCACAGAACACGGTCCATTCAATTTAAAACAAATTGGTTAAATATAACGCATCATTCCTTTATACAACAGCCATTTCATGATATTGAGCATGTTTCTTAAAAGGTGAAGTTTCTTTTAATTAATACTCCGCTACTATACATGTATTAGTTAAATAATCAAATCGTATTTTTAATTTTAAGATAAAATATAATGCAACATTATTTTTCTGTACATTTTATTAAGAAAAACTTTACTCTGAATCTACCAGAAACTCGTCCATGATAACTATGAAAATGCCATGAAACCCTTGTAGGTAAATGGTTTCTCTGACAGGCGAAGTCAAAAAGAACATTAATTTTCAACTGTCTGAACATTAGTTCTTAACTGGCTGCCACGCATCTTCATGAACACTAATGAATATGTTGACTTGAGAGGTTGCGATAATCCGGTGTGCAGACAAATAATTCCCCCATTATTTTGATAAGCCGTAGATATTAATACAATTTTGAATAAAACATTATATGTGTCATGTGGTGAGTGGTTTACATATTCCACATACTTTTATATCATAAGTTGAAATTGTATTGTTGTTTATTTTTTTAAATGTGTTGCGACCATGAAGTCGCACGTATCGTGATATATACAATACATTAATCGTTTGTTCTTTAAAAAAAATGGACATAAATGCATCATGCGGCATCTCATCTGGGTCTACGCTGTTTTCCAGGGCCTTTTTTTCTAGACGCTAGGCATAAATGGGTTAATGAATTGTTAAAATGCCGCTCAGCTTTCTAGCCATATCGGAAAGACAGTGAATAATGTCTATATTGTATTAATATTCGATTTATATCTCGACTTAACTCGCTGCGAAATTTCTAAGTTGGTCACAAAATAACAGCTTCCGCTAAAAAAATGGAAATAAACATTGATGGACTCTGTTCATAATGACCCCCTTAACACACACACCCTCCACATAAGTAATATGTGTGGTACTGAAAGTAACATAAGTTCATTAATTTTGTGTCTTGATGTGATGTTTTGTTAATCGGTTTCTGTGTTTTCTGTGCTCTGTGCATATATCGGGGTGATGCTGTAAAACGTGCACATTTAACAATCAACTTTAGAGCCTTGTTCTGGGAAAACCGGGCTTATGCATGTGCGTTAATTAATTAACCCATTTATGTCTAGCGTCTGGAAAAGGGGCCTTTGCAAACAGCGTAGACCTAGAGGAGACGCCGCATGATGCGGCGTTTCATAAGGGTCTGCGCTGTATGCTTAAAGGAATTTCTGTAAGAAATATTCTAAATATAGAAATAAATCTACTAGAAATCCCTAATTTTGGAAATAAATTGATACAATTTAGAAGGATGGGAGAGTCCACTAGGCATACATGGGTTAAGTGTCATCTCAGACTGTGCAGTCCACACGGGTACGACACATTCCGCTTATAAGTTTGTGTGGACTGCACATGCTAATGGGTGCAACACTTGACGTACGTGCATTAAGCCAAGTTTTCCCAAAACGGTGATTATTATTAAGATTTGTTACGGAGTACAGCGAGCAGCTGCATTCGCATCTGAACTCTTTGTTAGTTGTTCTAGCCGATGGACAAACAAGGCCGGCTTTTAACGAACGCATAGCAGATAAGATCTTTCCCACGGCAACATAGTAGCAAACACGTATAATTGCGCGAAAGTCTGTTTAGATATACAATTAAACAGTGCAACAACGTAAGTTCACTGGTTACCTTAGTCAACAATTGCCAAGTTAAAATGTAAAACTACTTAAATTGTGTAACGTTGTCGATAGATCAAACTACTAACCGTAGCGTTATTTTATCTCCTCCACAACGGGAACATATTAAATACCACTTCTGTTGGAGCTCGCTGTGATTGGACGCATCATTGTTATCTTTTTTGGACCAAAACGAGCTTCATTCGGTGCTATTTATTTTCTATCTTTTTCTATAATATGATAATAATATTATAATATTATGACAAATGCTTATAATTATTTAATAGAGTCATCGCAAAAGAAGTTCTTATAAAATGATTTCAAAATGTGATGACCATGTGAGTACATTATATTTAAGATCACTACTACATTAGAGTCGCGCTCTGTAAAAAGGGGGTTTAAAGCGTGTGCTTAAAGTGTCGTCCCAGATTCGCTTGCGCAGTCCGCACAGGCTAATCAGGACGACACTTTCCGCCTAAATTTATATTTTGCTAAGTGGAGACGTTCTTTAAACGAAACATTTTATTAAAGCGGAATGTTTCGTCCCTTATTAGCCTGTGCAGACGGAAAATCCCATTTTCACAGAGCACGGCCTTCATGGCTTTACACTAACCGTACCAAGGCGTTGACCCCCATCTTTGATAATAAGTGGACTGACTGTTGTGTTTGATGTTCTGGCCTGTAACATTTACCACTTTCCGATCAAAAACTAATAAATTGTGTAAATTGATGCTCATTTCGAAACGAATGGAGCCTAAACCACAAGTATTTGATACATAACTGAGTATGATAATATCGATTGCGTATCAGTAATGGTTAAGTTTTATTTCAATCTATACCATACAGTCATTTCCCCGCTGCACAATCTTTCATAATCGAAATATCTAAGACGGGAGGGGGCGTACACAGATTAGACGAAATATCAAAGTAATTAATCACAGCAAAATAAAGAATAAAAATACTGATTGATGCATCGGTTAAGTTCAGACATAACTTCTATTCGCAACGACTTATGAAAGTTTGCAAAGGTTCGAAATCGCGTATGACTGGACTTCTTTAATTCGTTTATGTCTAAATAAAACGTGTATCTGAAATTCAATGAAGATTCATTTCAATTTGTTAATGAATGTTTGCAATAAAATAAATATATACAATCCATCAAATGAGATGAAACATGATATTGCGTAAATTGTAGTCTAATGTATAGCGTATGTAATTTAAACATTTTTTTAATGTTTTTTTTCCAGGCGGAATAATTTTCATTAATGGCTGGCTAAAGTTGGTCATAAACTTGTTTGCCACTAAATATTCCAGGTTTTTAAAATATCGCAAACAATTAAAATTCCGAAAACACATGCTTTAACTATTCTAAACTCAAACTGGTATCAACATATCGTAAGATTTGGGGGTTTGTATAGGTTTTATGGCTAGCCCAACCCTACTCTTACACAATAATAATTCGCAAACATAAAGCGCGTCCAAAAAGATTTCAATCAAATGCACCTATGCAGACGGATATTAAAACATGAACTTTACGCTGAACATCGGGAATGAATTGGTGATAAGTTTTAAACTAGTAATAAAGTAAAAAGACTTTAAAAAATATGATTCATGTATAAATATCTTTTAATAAATTATGTGGCCTACACTTAGAATCCAAGGTCCATCGTGAACACTTGTAATTAAATTCTTTTTTGTTAAAACACAAAAAATACACACAAAAATTATGAACATTTCGGTGTATTTGGATACCGAACCAGGGTGCAGAATCAACGGGATTTTCATGGGGTTACACACGGGCTAGACAGAATGTAAACACACCGTTAAGAACTTTATTTTTACAAATATTTCAAGTTATGGAAATAAATTTTCTTTACTGCATAAAAGACAGTTTTTCTTGCAATTTAACGACAACATTTCACCTTGCGTGACGTATAGTCGTGCAGTACACATGGATTTTTCTTTAACAAGAACAAAGGCTTATTAAATAAAGTAATTCTGATGTATTTCACATTGCCATAAAACCGCAAAAAGTCTGTCTTTTATGCATAGTTAAAATTCTTAAGAAAAATTGTTTTACATAGTTATTTGGAAAAAAGCAGCACCTACCGGTGTGTTACATCCAGTAACGTTTAATTGGGAAAACCCAACAAAGTCACGTGATCCTGCAATCTGGAACGTATATAGGTCAAGCATTCGAATAGTCTATAAGTCGATATAATGAAGCGGACAACAGCATGATGAAATATGAATAAGAAAATCAATCGCACGAATTTTAATTTAATAACAGAAAATTATACAGGGCCACGTTCTCGGAAAACTGAGCTTAATTTGGTGAATAAAGTATCAAACTAGTTAAGCCTGTGCAGTCCGCATAGGCCAATCATGGACAACACCTTTCGCTTTAATGGTATGTATTTGTTTGAAGGAAGTCTCTTCCTGATCAGCCTGTGCGTACTTTACGGGCTAATCTTGAAAGTCAGTTAAGGCACTTTCATTAAGCACTGTTTGCCAAGAAGGATGCTCTAGGATACGCCCCAGGCATTTCTCTAAGTTGGGTAAACGTGTCTCATTTCAAAGTCATTTAAATTAAAGGCTTGCAAATTGTAACAGCCATTTCTCTCCTTCTAATGTGTCTGGGGTTTCGTTATTTCTATGTGTAGCATCTCAACATATGCAATATAAGATTTTTAAAACTGTCAATAGTCTTAGTACGTATGTATTGTTATATATTTGTGTGCATTTGATATATAACATAAATGCAGCTTGAAGCCAGCTTCTTGGCGGTGTATATTTAATTAACCCATTGTTTTTATTTATATAAATTAAGCTATCTTACAAGTACGTTGTGAACATCCACGCATTCAGGGTGACGTGTTTAGTTCGGTGCGCATTGAAACCGGTTAAAGCGCTCCGATGCTTTTCATTGGCTGTCCCGATGCGATGACGTCAGTTTCAATCATGTTTATTTTTAGGTCTGGTGGTATATGTGTTGCCGTTTATTAAATAAAATCATTTGGTCGCTTGACTCAATCTCTCTATCAAGTCAAGTTTCATTTATGTCATCTAATGTTAACTAAAATATTGTTCCACATGTGTTATCTGTAAGGTATATTACTGTGAAACGTTTTCATTTATAAAATGACGAATGAAACTGTAGATCACACAAAAAACAGAGTTAGTTGTGTAACATGTTTACTGTTTCTTCGGGATATATACAATGGCAACAAACACCAGTGGTATTTTTCACCACACGGAATTTTACTGGAGCTTTCCTTAGCCGTTTGATTAGATGCTCAACTTCATCAATTTAAACTGTAATCAATCAATATTTACACTATTAATGATTTATAATTATTGTATTATTCTAATGATGAACGTTTAATCACTATACAAGCCGGTTTCGTATACTTTGTGTGACTTGTATGTCTTTGATCACTTGGGTGACTTGAGTCACCTACGGTGACTTGGGTTGACTTTGGCCGACTTGGGTTGACTTGGGTCGACTTGGGTTGACTTGGGTCGACTTGGGTTGACTTGGGTCGACTTGAGTGGACTTTGTTCGACTAGGGTATCTTTAGATTACTTGGGCCACCTCGGGTGTCTTGGGTGACTTGGGTCACCTCGGGTGTCTTACACATATAGCAACAAGTCTGCAGTGTACCATGGCTTGACAGACTCAGGCTGAACTTCGAGACCTGACACGTGCACTAACTTATATTTCCGATGGAAACCTGTGACCCGGACTAGTATATGAGTCTCTAGGCTACCCAGCAAGCTATGGTATATTGCGCAAAGTTGCTTGGGGTACCCCACTTAAAAAGCATTCAAAGTCACAGAAATTTCCCTGCCATAGGCTGACCTAAGAGACCAGAAACGTGCACTGTCTAATATTACCAAAGGAGACCTGTGCCCGGACTAATATATGAGTCTCAAGCTTACCCAGCAAGCCATGGTATATTGCGCAAAGATGCCTGGGTCACCCCCAATCAAAAGCATCTTAAGTAACAGATACTTCCAATGGTATATGGTCTCTAGTTACTGCAACGTATTAAACGTTGTGATCTGTTCGGCAATCAAACGCAGACTGCTTGCTCCCAGTAGAGCAGCGCTTTATATACTGATAGTTCACGTGATCCGCTTGTTAAAGACATAACCCTACTTTTTCATTTCATGAACTTACCGAACGGTCAAATACTTGCACACGGGAAACGTACTTTCGTTTTAATGTAAATACTTAAAGAATAATGAACCTAAAGGATAAAGTACCGGCACAAATCGTCACAGCTGATGGACGAAAATATACTATTTTGCAAACGATCTTACACGTTCACTGCGAAAAGTGTTGATTCATTGAGGTATTAAATACGATATTCGCAAATTATTAAACTTGCATAAACATAAGAGCTATTTGCAAATCTTAAAGCTAAAGCATATTATACGTAGGTATATTTCAATTCATATAGATGAAAACATCAATCAGTCGGTCTGTAAGCAAGCCAACAATAGTGTACGTGTTAATTAAGCGCTTCAACAGTCGAGGAGTTTAAGAAGCGAAACATACGGTATGGATCGGTTCGCATTCACACTTACGGGAATTATGCTTGTTCAATGTTAAGGTACGTATAAATGGAATGCTCTTTACATGAATTGCATATTATCTCGGGGTCGCTGACTGAACGACCGATGTTAATCATAATGGGTGTAAACTGTGTTATAAAAGCATTTCCAATCAATTAAAATACAGATTATTCAGTATATAAAAAATAAAAAAACGCGTATCGGTTTCTGATACTAAATTTATTTTCGGTCATACTTTTATGTCCGTTTACATATGGGGTATATGTACTACGTAAACGTTTTTCGTGATTCAAAATTATGCCGTCATTGGCCACATATCGCGTGTTTCTAAATAACGTCGTAATAATAACACAAATAGTTCATTATATGAAAATATATAGGGTTATAATGTACTCTTTTGTTTCATATTCTACTGATTTGTTGACATGTTCGATATTATATTTCATTTCGTAGGAGATTTACTCATAAACAGCACACAATATGTTATCTGACGTGATATCGCCAACATAGTGTTGTTGATGATTTGAACAATTGAGTTGCCATGCAATTATGTTGTAAATTGAAATGATTAGATGCCTTTCTAACTGTGGTCCAATTAAATCGCAATTATAACATTTATTTGAACCATAATATTAAATATAAACTTAATTTGAGTTAAACAATCATAATATCAAATATAAACAATATCTTCACACTTACGGATCAAACATTTTACAATAAGTGTATTACCAAGGAAAAATGGAAGTTTTGTAATTTTCTTGCTCCAAATATTATTATTTTAGTATTGTAATAATTATTGTTTAAGTACCAGTTGTTGTAATATTCATGGAAAGTGTTTAAGCTATTCTGGAAGTCATTTGGTCAATCTTAACGTAATACAGTGTCATCAGCAAAGAGTAAAATAAGAAGTTTAAGTCATAATGTTAAGTCTAATGGGTCTTTTAACTATACACCGACAGAACCGTTCAGATGCAAAGTTGCTTGCATATCATTAAGAAAAAAAGAGAATTGGTGAAGGTTTTATTCTTGTCTGACTTCACTTTCTGAAATAAATGTAGAAGAGACAGTTCCATCGTGCGAGATACAAGATTTAACATTACTAAACATGTTTAAAATGATAATAAAGACACATGTTTTGAGTTCTATAGAAGCTTGTGCCAGAGAACTTTTCTCCACACCTTATCAAGGACCTGCGAGAAAATAAATGCACAATATAGTTTTTGTTGTGTAAAGATTTCTATTAATAAGTGTAGTGTAAAACTATTGTCGCTGCAAGAGTAACCTTTTCTGAATCCTGCTTGGTTTATCTGGTACATGTTTGTTCTCTAAGAATTTAGTTAATCTTTGATTGATAATATTGTAATTGGTACATAGTTATTGGGATCTTTAGGATCACCATTATGTTTTGAAAATTGGGATGATAGTACCTTAAAGCCATGTTTGGGGAATAATTCCAGTATCGGTTAAACAGTTTGCAATAAAAAGGTATCAGGATTTCTTTGATTCATTTAATATATTCATTAAAAGTGCTTGAGGCTTTAGAGTTTGTTACGTTATTCACGCATTGATTTATTTCATTTTCAGTAAGTGGCGCGTTAAGGTACACATTTGTAAATCATTTGTGGTGTGTATATCATTTTCATAACGGTAATCATCAATTGTATTTGTATTTATGTAGTCATTTGTGGTGTGTATATCATTTTCATAACGGTAATCATCAATTGTATTTGTATTTATGTAGCCATTTGTGGTGTGTATATCATTTTCATAACAGTAATCATCAATTGTATTTGTATTTATGTCGTCATTTGTGGTGTGTATATCATTTTCAAAACGTTGATCATCAATTGTATTTGTATTTA
Source organism: Dreissena polymorpha (assembly GCF_020536995.1). Lineage (NCBI taxonomy): Eukaryota > Metazoa > Mollusca > Bivalvia > Myida > Dreissenidae > Dreissena > Dreissena polymorpha. Next base: position 171,114,586 of record NC_068355.1, read on the forward strand.
TGATCTTAAAGTGCTCATAGAATTCATCAATAGAGGGTTCCTTACTTAATTTGGTTTGAGGTTTCAAGGAGTTCAAAATTTCCCAGTATGTTTTTTTTGTCATTTAATGATCTTAGTTTTGAAGAAGTCTTTCATTATGTTTATAAATGAATATATTCATAGTTATTATGTATTGCTTACTAGCATTTTTAAATCTTAATTTGTTCTCATTATTTTTTTTGTATATTCGTCTTTAGCATAATGGTTGTTTTGTCTAGCAAGATAGCATTTTGGTTCAAACCAGGGTTTCTTGTTGTTCTTATTTACTATATGATTGTTTCTGAATTTTTCAGGGAACGTTTGAGTGATGTGTTAAGGAAAATGGACTGTAGTTTGCTGGTTATAATTTCAAATGTTTCCTTGGATTGAGGGTCGGTGTAAAGTTGTATTATTAGACTGTCTATATCTGCCATTTGTATGTTTTGCTGAAAATGGTTTTCCGTACCGTGTTTTCAGGCTGATGATGAAAGGTTGGTTAAGTGTCTTGTTTCGGCATTTGGTTGTTCAATATTTTAAAAGTCAACGTAGGAGCCATGTGTTCATCGGAGAATAGGGGATCTGTTTTAATAATCTCAAATCTGTTAATTTTTGGGAAGCAATCGGCTGTTGCAATGACATAATCATTGACAAACTTATCTCGGAGAGTGAAGGCACCTAAATTTGTATATGCCTGCAGCCTGCCATTGCGGAAAACAATGTTACTGTTTTTACAGCTATCAAGCATTCGGAGCCCATGCATATTTGTTGTTGTTTTTTATGTCAAGGAAAATCCTTGTAAGTGAAATTGACAAATTTTCTAGGACATAACACATTTTTAGGTTAATGCTTAATTTCTTCGTCAATATCGAACAAGTTGTTTAGGAGTGGGTCAGAACGTATAAAATCATTCATTGAACTTGTTAGAGCATTTGTATCGCCAGCTATGCAGACAAATTTGAAGTTACTGTATTTGTCATTTATTTCATTTTCCAACACGTTAAACAAGTCTTCTTTAAAAAAAAAAACGATCTGATGACGAATACAGTGAACTTAGTAAGATATCTTCAACTAGAATGGATACGTTTTTGGATATAGAAACCCAGACTATGTATTCCGAGTTATTTGCGACAACGTGAACAGATTTGCTTGTATTGTATTTTACATATATACCAATTCCTCCTTATTTTCTTCTGTACGTTTGCAACCTGTGTCTTGATAAAATGAAAATCATTAAGATCAACAATGTCATATTCATCAATACGTGTTTCTGAAATGCAAAAAATGTCATCCATACTTAAAAAGATACAAAGGTCAGGGTAATGGAAACGTTGTTTTTCGGCCACTTACATTTAGACAACATAATTTTAAGTATGTTTCTGAATTTAGGTGACTTAGAGCGCCTCTCCGCCCTTGGGTCTATTTGTAATAGTTCGATGGTTTTGCACAGTTTGTTTTCTGGTGATCCATAGGAACATTGTTTAGCTCCGATGCAAGATTCTCATCGGTCAAAACAACTGTGTTAAATATTGCAAATGTATTGACCACGCATGTATTTTCCAACATCTTCAAGAGGAGAACTCTATTAAACGTGGTCGTCTTGTATTCCAACATGGTGAGTAAAAATACTGTTCAAACGTTCATTAAGTTGAATTGTATTGTCTTATAAAATGTGTATTAGTATATTATATATTCATTTCATTCATATTGAATATATTCGCAGTAGTCGACGTCAATAGATAAAACACATGTATTGACTTCGTATGTCGTTTGCCCCCACCCAACACGCTAAATTAATGTATGTATCCGTGACGATAGTTAGGATTCATTATAGTAATATACCAAAAGACAAATATTGCTGTTTTTCAACATGTATAACCATTGGAAATCTGTCAAAGTCGCCGTACAAGAAAACACGCGGAGTTGTTGTCTAAACAAGAAATATATATTTCAAAATGTCTGTATGGGCTTTGCAAGCGTGCATCAGACATATTCCATCACTCCACTACCATATCTTAAAATAGGTGTAATAGTTGGTTCAAAACATGTAATCTGACAATGACTTTTGTTTACTCAAACTTAAACAAACTTTCTTATTTTCCTTTTCAAACTTAAGAAGTGCTTTTTGCTTGTTCACCAATGGTGTTTATTTTTTGCAAAAGCAAACAGTCAATTTGGGGAGAAATTTATTCCAAAACATCTAAAAGTTAAAAGAAAAGTTGAAAGAATCTTCAAATTCTATTTGCTTTCCTTTGACATACAAAGTGCTGTGTCTTTTAAATTTATCAACCAAAACCGTAATCTATGTTGTTGTTTTATCGACAAAATTCATATAATGTTTCCAAGTTTAACAATGTCAGCGCCAAACGAAAATATGGTATATGGTTATATGGCCTTTCCTCAAACCAGTATAATCAAACTCATGTATTTTTCTGAAAAAGTATTCCGTATGTGCATTATTAAACACAGATATGAATTATTTACTCAAGCATCTTAGTTGCATATAGATCTGTAGTTTTTGTTTCTTCAGTATCTCCCTTTTTAATAAATAATAGCCATTATTCAGGCATATCACCGCCAACAAGTTAATCATATCTTAAAGTTTATTTTTCAAACTGTCATTGTAATCGTATTTAATAATGACAAGCTTGTAACATTTGCGTGTTCGTTACTGTTATCGCTAGTAAGTTCAATTTCTTAATACACGAATACAAAATTGTCAAATTAATGTTATTTGGTTGTTTTGTGTATTAATATTGTTAATTGAAGTCCAATATGCATCGAGAGATTAATTTTTCATACCTGTAATATGCTTCATATGATTTCCTTTTAGAATTTTGAAGAGCTTTTCTCATGGTGCGTTTGTACAATTTCGAGGCCCAAAGCCTGTCATACTTTGAATCGTTTTTCTTTCCCAGATGAGTTTGGGGTTACTTAAGAATAGTTGTATTTCTTTCTAACAGCTTTACATTCATCATTTTAAACAAGTTATGTTTGTTATTATGTTACATGCATTTTTTGGTATTTGATGTGATTCGAATAACGTTTTGTGCAGAAAAAACCATGGCCTTCTTTACAGAAACCACAACTGAATTGTTACGTTGGCGGTTTATCGAAAAATATCCTTCTACGAATTATGAAGCATTTCGCTTGTGATAGACATCAATGTGGTGAATGAAATCTGAAATGTTTGACTTGAAACAAGATTCCTTATGTGATTTTGATACTTCCAATCACAACCTAAAGACCAGACTGCATTTTTTCTTTTAAAATATGATTGTATGTATTGGTCATATATTGTCTATATTTCATATTGTACATATGATTGTAAAATATGATATGATTGTTTATCATTGAAAAAGCCATGCCTTGTTATATAATACACACATTAGCTCTACAGAAACCAGTTAGTATTTGGTGTTTGGTTTAATCTTTTGAACAATATATAATTTGAACGATATAACACTGATGTTTTTCATCTTAAACTCTACTCCAAAACATATCGCTTTTGTCGAAACCAACTATGTAAAAAAACCATTATCAGCGTCATATATATCTGCAAGTGTTGATGTTCTAAAATCAAAGTCTCATTAATGATGGACATATTTATTATGTGTATTAAAGATATCAATTTTTGCATAAAACATTTAACATTCACGTTTGAAAAACTATTTAGAATTTTTGGGTGACGTAAATTGCACCGAATATAACATTTTATTTAAAATCGGTGGTAATTTAAACTATTGTTCTCATTCAGAATTAATTTCTTCAAAATATTTTGAGATTTTATTCTTAAACGGACCTTCTCACGTTTTGTTGAATTGACAAAACTTTAAAAAAAATGTTTCAGATTCGCAAATTATCGTTGTAGTTATAACATTTGTGGGGTAACAGTAAAACTGAAAATTTTGCATGCTCTAAAATAGCTATTATATGCATTGTTAGACGATTTAAAAACCTGAAAATTATAAAGCGTTGCAACGCCAAACGATTGAATAATTTGGAGAGTTCTGTCGTTGTCGCTATATTTTGTCACACTACAAGGATTGATTATATAAAAGTAAATGTGAAAGTCCCTTTATTAAATGTAGCGATTCATCATCCTTAACTGTACGATCGTTTTATGATACCAGTATATTGCTCTCAATAAAACATGAATAGTTACTCACGGCGATTACATCACCTTTGTGAAATAAGGTTTGAAGCAGGTGAAAATGTAAAGGTTTTCAATTAATTATGAAATATTTGGTTTCGATTTGAGTCCGAAAACATTTAACCATTTCGATTAAGTAAAATTCTTTAGATTGCTTAGTTAAATTTTGTCGCGAAAGAGTGGGTAGTTTAAACTCTGATTAGAGATGTTGTGGAGCATTATACAGGCTACATGAAACATCTGTCAGATTCATAAAGTACGCACATATACTGATATAAAAGCGATTTAAATCCTAGTGATTCAGACAATAATTCATCTAGTAATTAATATTTTGGCAAAGTTGTAAAACATACGCACATTGTAGTTGTTTTCCTGTTGAAATGGTTCATCTGACAGGCGAGCAGGTAAGCCAGGAGTATCTCTGTCTGGTGGGAGTGATGGCAAAAAAACAAGAACAATCATTTTCAATGATATAAAATGATGCACGTTATGTTATGCATTTAATGTTCAAATAAACCAGGAATGGAATATAATTTAATAATACGAGCCGTGCTCTGTGATACAAGGGTTTGATTCATGTGCGTAAAGTGTCGTTCCAGATTAGTATGTGCAGTCTGCACATGCTAATCAGGGACGACACTTTCATCCCAAACAAAATTTTTATTAAGGAGAAACTTTCTTGAAAATATCATAAAAGCGGAAAGTGTCGTCCATAATAAGCCTCTTCGTTCTGCACTGGCTAATCTGGGACGACACTTTGGGCACATGTATTAAACCCCCTTTTAACAGAGCAAGGTCCTTATCGAATGTATGATGGACCACATTTTATTGCGATATCGACTATTATTTCACATAGTTTATTATATTAAAACATGGTACTTATTGGCAGGTGATATATTGTTAGACTCGCTCTGGACAAACCGGGGCAAATACATGTGCGTAAAGTGTCGTACCAGATTAGTCTGTGCAGTTCGCACAGATTAGTCAAGAGACGCAATTTTTTTGCAACACAATCCAATATGGGACGACACTTCACGCGCATGCATTAAACCCCCTTTCACAGAGCGCGGCTCAAATATTTGTACTAATATCCAATTCCCCTTGTTGGACTCATTTTATGACAACCCTTTGTGTTCCTGTAAAAGAAGACACAAAGCAATGCCAATTTGACATCTGATATTTGTCTGAACGTTCAAACGTCATAACGTATTTGTTGATGTCACATCTTTTCAATTTAAAGACTTTCCTTTGGTTATGAAATACAAAAGTGCCAAATGTTTCCAGATTGAAAGAAATTAGAGTTTGGTATACGCGCAAAATGTGCAAACGTCAGACAAATCTTAGAAAACAAGCCAATCATGTCTTGGCAATCATTGCTGTTAAAGAACGTTTGCACGGTATCAAACGTTTATTTAGAACATTGATTTCACATTTGCAGTAAAATCATAATAAACCGCTTGTTGTAGTAATTGATTTATTTTGTCTACAGTTCTATTATAGATGCTTTCAGTTTCAAAATGGACGTTATCCTGCTGCATGTGTAGCCTTAACAAACTGGAGAAATAGTATCCTGAAGGTAGGAATTGTTAAAGAGAAATAGTATCCTGAAGGTAGGAATTGTTAAAGAGAAATAGTATCCTGAAGGTAGGAATTGTTAAAGATTTAAATAGTGGTTTGAGCCGTGCTATACAGATTTGCGTTTTAATGATTAAGCGAATCACAAATTAATATTTTCCAAAACACAACTATAATAATAGATAAAGATTAGTTCATTATGTGGTTTTCCGATGGATTATAATCGCTGTTTTTATTGTGTAATATGGACATAAATTTTTTGCGTAATAAGCTATAGCTATGTTGATGTAATATTTAAGGCATTGTCCGAATATAATAGTTTCCCATTTGAGTTAAACTGCGTATTTATAATTTAATCAAATACCTATCGCATACCATGTCATTGCAGAATACAAAAACACTAATTTTAGCTTTACATAAATATGTATAATGTACGTGTTTGCAATTTCTTTAGGTGAAACAATTAAACGAAGATGCCGGAAAGTAAATCCGGATGGCTTTTGTCAGTCTTGCTGGTGCTCCTGTTTGATTTTGTGCATTCTGAGTTGTTACCTGAGAAAAACATGCTTGAATCCAGCACCAACTGCTCGCTAAGATACCTACAGATGCGAGTTAAGCTAGAGAACTGTTTGCCAGTCCGCCTCGTGACTCGGGCATGTAGTGGGGCATGCGTTTCTTACACACGAGTTTCCTTGGAGCATCCTGAACTGCTGCAGACCAAGTGCGACTGCTGTCAGTATGTAGGCCGCCGAAAGAAGCGGTTTGGAATAAAATGCCCGCAGAAGAACGCCCGGAACCGCTACACTATCAAGGTTATGTCCGTAACTATGCCGAGGAGATGCCTGTGTCGTCCGTGTTCCAATGTTGCCAATGGGGTGGAGTCTGCAGAGAAAGTGATGTTCAGGACCAGTCCGATACTGGGTGCTATGGTTACTGCTGATATTATTCGCTAAAAAGAATGGTTTGCCAAAAATAAAGTGAGCCGTTGAAGTGAATTTCTTAGTCTGTAAGTAAATTGAGTTGTTATTGTATGTAAAAAAATCAATGATTTGCAAAGAAATATAATTGAACAGTTGGTGTGAATTTCTAAAGCTTAAAGTTAATCGAGTGTATAGTGTACGTTTGACAATGAAATATATGAATACATACAGACGGAAAATTTTATAACACCTAGTTACAATGTGTCCATTTATTTATTTGCACTTATACAATAACTTTGTCGCTAAGCAACTCTTTTTGTTAAACATTTTTTCAAACTTGCTCTTCACAGAAATATCATTCTCAATCGGTATCAAATTTTAGTAGTCACTAGCCAGCGGGACTAGATTTTGCCAAACATTTAGAAATAAGATTAAATCCTTTTTTTAAAAGAATGATAAAGTCCTAAGAATGTGTGATAGCATTTATGAAATATCTCATAACTTTTACTTTTATCTGCGTACAGCTTGCAAAGGACCTAAAATAGATTATTGTAAAACAAAAAAAAATATTGTATAGAAAGCCTAAGACTTATTTGAAACGCGATCGTTCTGTTTCCTGGGCCTAGAACCAGTACTTGGTGTCTATGTGGGAGATCTTAAGAACGCTCCCACAGTGGGGATGAAATGCGTGACCTCCTGATCGTTCGGCGGACACCATATCCACTACCCCACGGCGACTTAAGGGCATTGAGAACCACAGTGAAGATCGAACCCTGGATCACCAGGTCGATGAGGTCAAACCATATCCAATCCGTTGCGGCGAGTTAATTATTAAGAAAAAACTGAAAACACGATTAAATGTAAAGAAAGTAATGTAAATAATGTGAAGAAAACATAGTATTACCAGAGACGAATAATACAACTTTTCGATAAGGTTGAACTTAAAATAGAAAAATCTTTGCTAAATATTCAAGAAAAATAAAATTACTTAAGACAATTCTTTTGCAAAAATCCCTCCTGGTCGGCGATAAAGGTCCATAAATAACCAAATTTTTATGAGATTATTTTCACACAAATATTGAACAATAAATACTGAACACTATTAACTTTTTTAATTATAAAAGCAATTAAAATCAAAACAATTTCTACATAAACTTTATTACTTGTTGCGAAAATAAATAATGCGGAAATCGTTTAGTATTTTAAATGTCAAAAAACTTGGCTTAAAGTATTTTTTCCGCACAGGATCATGGATAACACTTTCCGCATTTATGGAATATAATGTTCAAAGGAAGTATCTTCTAAACCTAACACTTATCTAGGCGTAAAGGTTCTATACTGGCACGTGAGGACTGCACAGGCTAATGTGAGACGACATTTCATGGACATGCATTGAGCGCGTTTTGTTCCAGAGACCGGTCAATAAAACACAACTCAATAAGTATTGAACAGAAATTGTTTACAGTCTTGTGAATAGTAATACGAGCCACGTGATGCTCAATCGTGCAGTCTGGTCAGGAGCACCCCCGTCCGCCATTAAGTCTCGCAAGACTTCGCGGATCCGAAGGCTGGTCAGGAGCTCCCCTGTCCGCCATAAAGTATCGCAAGACTGCGCGGATGCGGAGGCTATCTGGATACCGCATATGGTAAAAGAACCATTTTTGCATGTCGTCGCTAATATTCTGTTGAGGTTGAGGCGTTGTTTCTCATTTTATAGAACAGAAAAAGTCAATAGAACAGCAGAACAATACATATAGCAAGTAGCAAACTAATAAAACTATTCATATGAACGTATAAGCGTTAAGTTTTTATTATAGGAACTGAAACGCGATAACAAACAATTTACTGCGCCGTTTGCACATCTTTTTCAAACAACAAAACCAGTTGTTTTGTTATGTTACATCATAATTAGGAAATGTGTTAAATACAGGTTAATTAGTTATCTGCACAGAATGAAATCGATCGGAACGGAACACGCCATTTGGTTCCCGTATGGTGGCAAAGCAATCATGCGTTGATCCTACAGGCGTGCATGTTAATTTGACTTCATTTCAAGATTATTCTTCTGTTTGTTGTTAAATAACTATTTTAAAAATCAACACAATCTCCAATATAAATGTCAAAGATTGACGACATGTGCTCTGATGCTTTTCAAAATCTTCAGATTTCATGACGTGATTTGTTGTCACTGCTTGTCAATCAAATAAGCTATGTGCGACTATCATTTTGCGTAAAACAGAAGTTTAAAACATATTTTCTGAACGCACAATTTAAGCAATTTTATATGAGTAGCACATGTAGATAAGAACAAGACTTTATCCCCCGATAAAGTTTCTTGATTGTCATTGTTTTCTGTATTACAAAACGCTCTTACAACCGACCATGTTCAGGCAACTAGCCTGTAATGCATGTCAAAACTAACCTGTCATTCCTTACGTAGTTAACGATTCAATACCCGTTTAACGTGGAATAAAAGTCTTATTAAACCATAAACTTAACATTACTTAGTGTATTTGGATATTAACTTGTAATAAAAGCGGCGCAAATCTCTTGTTGTTTTCAATTTATTCCAAGATAATTATGTTTCATTTTCCTTAAGAGTTCTGTCTGTTCAATATAAACATTTATAGGCGACAAGTTTGTAACGGATACAACTAGAACATGGGGGAATCTATAATTAATTGCTGACATATTTTGGAATTACGTAATAAAGTTTCAATCCTATTCAGTTTTTGCATATAGTTTTTCTGTGAAATAAATTGTTTATGTCTTATGAAATGCACTGTTTTTCTCTCCCGAAATAGATAGATTATGGCATGTACAATAATAAGTGCGGTTAACATATTAAGTTACAAATGCAACCTGTTTCCGCATGAAGCCATTTGTAATAAGTATTTTATAGGAAGTCTTAGTTGAAAAGGGGCATACATTGAGCAATTTTTTACTCTATAACTTTACTCAGCTTCTTCCAGAAACCCGGTAAAGATATATTTGGATAATTCTACAGAGCTCTTGTGTGTTTAAGATTTTCGTGACAGGCGATAGAACAAAGAACATTATTATTCTAGTGTAAACAAACTAGTGAGTTCGTGGACATGTTCGTTTTAATATCAATTTGTACGATAAACAATTCCCAATTCGTATGATAAGTCCTATATAATACAAATGAGGCGCGTCATGCAAAAATGAGTCTTATATCCTGTTCTGGGCTCCTGACAAGCTCCAGAACTCGCGATTTCTTGTCAGCAGCTATGGAAATGCACGACGTCATATCCGTACATAATAAAACATCTTGAAATAAAACATGGCGCTGATGAAGACCGTGAGGTCGAAAGCTTCGGCATAAAATGAATACAGCGTTTTTGTCTAAATAATACAAGGCTTATAGAGACTCTGTTATACATATAACAGAGTCTCTATAAGCCTTGTATTATATATATATAAAGTATGGGTTATAAAAATATTATCATATTTATTGTTCGTACGTGATTCCTTTTTATTAATAGAAATACTTCTATATATCCGAGCATGATCTCTCATCGTAAATATCGGTGATCTTAACATGTTTGGGTCCTTTGGTTTTGGCAAGACAACAATTCCCATCCAATAAGACACAGAAACACATTGTTTTATAGAACGCATAATTTGATATATGAACGTATATGTTTCTTTTCATGTATATTTAATTCGTATGGCCTCAATATTACATTTAAATTTCCCTGCCAAACGCAAATTTAAAACCATAAAAATCCTAATTTAAACACAAAACAGCAAAGTATATTTAAACGCACATAGCTGCTGCATAGAAATTCAATATTATAACGTAAATATCACATATTTTCAATACATAAAGAAAGACTCGCGCAGTGCACACGTATGATGTATCGATGAGTCCGTGTCCTTTAAGTTTTAAATGTCACAGACGTAACACACGATCAATCTATCATTTATTAAACAGATTTTGATAAATACACGAATAACAGTTTATGGGATATTAGTATTCTGTCGTTTAATCAAAGGGACTGCATAAAAGGTTATTAATTTAGTTAGTTAACCAGTAGAAGACAAATCGGCTTGCAGGCTTCAGGCTTTTGAATTTTTTTTTTTTGCTTATATGATATGGTGAATATTTCGTTTAGCAACGTGAACCATATGTTTTGTAGACATTCGGTTAATTTTCGGCTATTTAAAAACGTATGAGCCTGTCTTTAAAGCGGCATTTTCACGTTTGGGTAAATTGACAAAATTAAACAAAGCTGTCTCAGATTCGCAAATTTTCGATTTAGTAATGATATTTGTGAGGAAACAGTAATTCTGAACATTTACCATGTTCTAAAATAGCCATTACATGCATCTTTTTACGATTTAAAAACCCGAAAATTATAAATCGTTGCAACGCAAAACGAATTAAAAAATTGGAGAGTTCTGTTGTTGTTGTTATATTTTTTGAAACTACGATGATTGGTTATATTAAGTATAAAATACACCGACATAGTATCCGGAAAGATGGCCGAGTTGTCTAAGTGGGAGACTTTTTACTCCAGGATTCCAGGGGTCAGTGGTTCGAGCCCTGCAGAGGGTTACCTTTTTTTCTTTTTTTTTAAATTTTATTATTGATTTCTTACTGGAGCTTTTTATATCCAACGTTAACATTTATCAATATAAATCATTTAATGACAAACTTCAAAACATGCCAAAATATGTGAAAAGGCCCCTTTAAGAAAAAGTGGGCTTAATTTGTGTGCGTAAACAATCGTCCCAGATTAGACTGTGAAGCATCGGATGGTTACAATAATTTCTTTCTTTATCATGTCTCGCGAATGTAACTTTTTTGTACTGTTATATAATGCATAGTTATATAGATGTTATTTAAAAAACTGTTTCAAAGTTCAAAATCCGATTGCAAGAAATATATTTATAATAACATTTTTATGCGAACACTTCCGTTTAGTTATATTCCTCAACATGTATGTATACATCATCAAGTGTGTTATATTGATGTAATATGCATATTGATGCTATTAAAAGTAATGCATGTCCGTCACCGGGCACAGGCTTATCTTTGAAAATACTACTCACATGCATTAAGCCCAATTTTCCCAGAACGTGACTTATATTATTAAAGTCGACACAATTATTAAATAACGACAAATCACTACATGTACAGGCACGAGTAGCTTTGGGGGAAAATGTGATTAACATTGTTTTGCGAGTAAAAAGTACCTGTTTCTGAAAAATTCTGATTTGCATTTCTTCATTTCGCTGAGCAGCTGTACTAGTAAAACTCTGAAATCGTAGGCAACTGGTAAAGTTTGGCACACAGACATTTGAAATAAAAATCAATAATTTATGGTGACAAAGACGTATACTTGTCATACTACAGTGAAACATACAACTATCATTTTCTTGAAAAATATTATGCTCTGTAACTCCAGATGCTGTGTGACGACTCTTCGTTTCATTTCACATTTCACACATCTTTTCATCATAATCCATACTTCCAAATAAAAAAATATAGCGTCAAACAAAAATAAAGAAAAGTCAGTCCTTTTTCGTTTTCAATAAAAACTGGTGTTATCACTGATGACATATTATAATAATTATTGTGTAACCCTGTTGTTGAAACCTTCGGCGTATTGAAGTGTAAATAACATTGTTAAACTGGTGGTGTCTGACATATTGAGAATACCTTTAAATCATAGCATGCAACATTCATGTTTAATGCTGTTCCGCAAATACTAAATAATGTTTTGACAAAGACTCTACATATAACATACATATGGTGTTAGCAAAAATTGAAGACATTTGGATATCACTTGCGGAGGTAGATGTTTTGTTTCAACGTTGATAATCGTTTTTGCTTTGATGTAATCTTGTGATGTGACATTTAGAAGCATTTAAGATGCTTAAGGTTTGATTTGATATCACGCAAAATATATTTACTCTTGTTGTTTACACATTTGAATAGCAAGTCTGACATATATATGCCGTGTTTTATTCTAATTTAATGACATCGTGTGTGTTTTACGATATTTTATATATTTTTGAAAGTGTTTGAATTGCAGTAAATGCACGTTTTATAAGTCAGCATTAAAAATAACGGGTACATAATACCGACGCAAGTTACAGAATGTATTCAACACAAATCAATTAAAGACGATCAACTGAAAGTACACATTATGTCCATGACGCATATACTATTATTAAATCAAGTGTTTGCTTTTATGTTCATAACATAGTTAAACATCAAATGAACAGACCGATATATGACTAACTATTTGTTAATGACAAAACACTGTAAAGTTTTCGTCAATAAAACATTCTGTCTGTCTGTCTATCAACATATACCTATGTCAACGTTAACATAATTGCATTTAGTTAAATATAATCTTGATCGCGTAAGGTTCATCAAATATATAATAATACATTTTGAGGGATTTTACACAAATAACAAAATATGAAACTTTTATAAGCAGATTTGCTCGACGAATAAATGATTTATTTTAAATATAACTTGTAGGTCATTAATGAGCTGCTTTATCAATTGAGTTGTACCAATATTGTTTAAAAAGATCTACAACTGTGGACTTAAAATAGATATTGAAGGTATCGAGATTGACAGAAAAGGGATTGAGCCAAACGTATAAAACCCCATAAGAATCGAGTTGTTTCTTTACATGTAAGGCCCGATTACTTTTACAAGTTTTCATACTTTTGATCGTTCATACAATTTAGTTATAATTATGTTATTTGATTTGATGAGCTTACACTTTATTATACGAACGTTTCTGTTTATGTAGAGTGGATACCTTCCTAGTTCACCATATACTCCCACATTGCTGCTAGAAAATTTGATACAAAATTTAAGATATACGTTCATAATCAATAAACTTGTCTAAACCCAAAATTTCGCACCCATAATTCAAAGTTGCACCAACGAATGCGTCAAAAAGTTGGCAAGCAATTTTTGGTCTTATATCTAGATGTGTTAGATTATGCATTAAAACATTTAGGTCTTTAAGCTTTCCAGCGAGAGACTCAGCGTTTGTAAGAAAAGGAACCCATGTAATTAAATAGTGTTCCTAAATAGTTGAAGCCATCTACTATTTCTAAATGTTTACCTTTAAATGACCACTTTTCATTATGAAAAGACGGTCCTCTTCTTCTAAAAATCATTACCTCAGATTTACTTATATTTACGTCAAGACCACAGAGATCACAATATTCACTTAAGTGATGAATACTTTGTTGCAGAACAGTTACAGACCTGCCGGACACTGGGTTTGCCCTCTGCTGCACTGTGGCAGGGTTTGGTTGTAGTTGATTGTTTCATCTAGGAATCAATCGGAACAACGTAATGTATGGTTTACCTGCCAAACTGTTAACTTGTCAAATACGAACCATTATAACCAGAAAACACACCCACATATTCACTTCCTAACGACGCCAACGTCAATCTAGCATAATTAACTCATTTTTCAGTTTTTACAACCACTGACCTTCCAAAATGAGATTTTTGAGTTCGGCGCAAGACAGAGTAAAAAAGCAAATCTGGGTTTTATGGCGCGGCATATCGTCTTATTTGTGTAGTCATCTGACAATACATTTCGGAATGTATTCAATTATTGCAGAGCGCGGACATGAACAAGAGGCGGAGAGAATGGATTTTAATTTTTAATGCAGGTACAGTAACTTATTTTGTTATGCACATCCAGTTTCTTTTTAATTTTAAATGTATTTTGACCTTGCAGTCAAGGATAACCACTCGAGTTTAAATGGAGATTGTTACGTAAAGAAGCTCCTATAGGTTTTACTATAATCAAAATTAGGCTAATTCATGGAAATCTTATATTAATGCATATGCGTAAAGTGTCGTCTTAGATAAGCCTGTGCAGTCCGCAAACGCTTATCAAGGACGACACTTTTCGCCTTAATCAGTTAATCGTTTAGAAAAGACTTCTTTTAAACAAAAAATCAATAAAGCGAAACGTGCCGTCCCTTATCCGCATATACTTTTATATATAACTCACTTTCAGCATTTCAATTTAATTATATTTGTGTACCAACAACCGATACATGGGCAACTATAGCTGCCCCAATCGAGTACATATTCACTGTGAGAATTTGCGTAATCGATTTTACTCAATATATGCGTTTTCATTATTCCTGACATGCATAACCAACGGTAAACGGCGCATAAATTAAGACACAAAGGCGCATTTAATGAAATTGTTTGGTTTCTTTTGATTAAATCGAATAATAAAACATAACCAATAAAATATGCCTCTTTGTAAAATAATCAGTTTAATTACGAACATCTATTCTAAATGCAATAATGCTTTAAATGTTCCTCTTTTGTGTTATATTTAGTTTGTTCTTACGTCACTTTGTGAGCTAAGTAAATCAACTGTCTGAATGTATGTGTATTAAAATACTAATGCATAGCTCCGTTATATATCGGCATCGAAATTACTCATCTGATGCGCAACATATGTAAAAAACTATCAGTGCGTATAAAGGTATCATGGGCAACCGCGCTCTGTTCTCAATCAAAGTACTGACAGTACTGGTGTGACGATGCTTTTGAGAGGATGGATATAAAAGCATCAAGTTAAGTTTATCTACATCACCAAAATCACCACAATTGTGTATGTTGGTACGAAAAAAAAATTTGGTACACAAATTTTGCGAAAAATAATTGGGTATGAAACAAATTTGGGTACGAAAAAATATTTGGGAACAAAAAAATTGGGACCGAAAAAAATTTGGGTACGAACAAAAAATTGCGGATGAAAAAAAAATGGGTACGAAAAAAAATTGGGTACGAAAACTTTTAGGTACGGAAAAAAAATTGGGGGAACGGGAAAGTAGTACCTGTTGGGAACTTGACCCACACTCGCACATTTTCGGCCCTTTCCGTCAAACATCAGATAAGTTCCTCGAAGGCAATAGTATGAATACACATTTCGGAAGCGGTAATGCGGTCCTACCTACGCGCGTCAAAATGTAAGCGAAATATGTACACAAGTCTGTCAGGAATGATTGAATTAACGAAGAAAATCGTGTATTGATGTAAGTTTTTTGAAGAAATGTGCAGAAAATATATTAAACAAGAGCTGTGTTTGTGAAACACAATGCCCCCTGCTGCGCAGCTTTGAAGCCATATATTTTACCTTTGACCTTGAAGGATGACCTTGACCTTTCACCACTCAAAATGTGCAGCTCCATGACATACACATGCATGCCGAATATGGAGTTGCTATCTTCAATATTGCAAAATTTGACCTATGACCTTGAAGGATGACCTTGACCTTTCACCAATCAATATGTGCAGCTCTATGAGATACGCATGCACGCCAATATTGAAAAAGTTATGGCCAATGTTAAAGTTTATGGACAGACAGACAGACGCTTTATATTTGACATTTGACCTTGAAGGATGACCTTCACCTTTCACAACTGAAAATGTGCAGCTCCATGAGATGCACATGTATGCCAAATATCAAGTTGCTATGTTCAATATTAAAAAAGTTATGGCCATTAAAGTTTTCGGACGGACGGACGGACTGACACACTGACTCACTGACTGACAGTTCAACTGATATAGGCCACCCTACCGGGGGCATAAAAAGCAATGGCGATATTTTCTCAGCCACATAATTGTTAATAGTTTGATATCACAAAATGAAAGTGAAAGTAGAACTGTCAAAAATGACAACCTGTCAACGTCTTGTTTTGCTGGCACGAGAGGGCGATTACACTCAATGTGTTCACATTTTGACCATAGGCTTTGTCAATGACCTTTATAGTATGGGTAGCTTTGATATTATTTTTTGCTATCATGTAACTGCATGAATGTGTATATGTTTACAATACACAAAGCATAAATAATGATATAAATATACTGATTGAGCTTATAATAATCTGAGAACTATAGCCAGGTCAATTAAGGACTTAAAATAATTTTGTGTCCTGATTTTATGAAGAAATGACCATGCATGTCCTAGATTTCAAATTCAAGGCCCTGGTGTGACACATTGGTAGCATTACCGTTAAACTGTTACCATGCTTATGAAATTAGTTTTTATTGAACTATCTAAGGAAATCTAAATCAGGCACTGATTTTTCTTGTTTTAATACAGTCATAGATCTGTTGTGGCCTCTGGGTAATGACCAATTTTTGCTTACTTGTCACACCCTTAAAACTTTCCACACGTCTATAATAGCAAATCTGGATTTAGGTGATCTTCAATGGTACATTTAAACTTTAGCTCTGTTACAAGAGTGCTGGTAAAGTCCAGTCACATATTTAAATCTAGGCCATGTCAAAATCAAAGTGTCAAAAACAAATGAAAGATGCGTTCATTATTTATTGTCCAGTTGTTTACTACTGCTGTAAGTTTTTATATAATATGACTGATGAACATCATGTAAGAGAAAATTCACATTATCATTGTATATCAGGTTTATCAGCCTTTTAGATAACAAAGTATGCTAGTTTTTAATGTCGCTTCTGGGGATCAAACCCGTAGGGCTTTTAGGAAGATTCTGAAATTTTCGATCCCTCGAGAGCAACCAAACCAAAAATTAAGTCAAATATTGCCGACTCGGTTATTTTGAGTCGGTTCATGAGGGATAATGGAGTTCGATTGGATATTGTCTGCTCTGGTACTACTTACATGTACCCCGGGTACTCTTAATTATACTTACATGTACCCTGGGTACTCTAAGTATACTTACATGTACCCCAGGTACGGTAAATAAACGTAATTGTACTCGGTCCATATTAGACTGTACCCGAGTTGTATTCGCGCCCAAAATCCGATGTCGTAAAACGCGCAACCGATTATCTTAAACACATTTCTCTTCAAAAAACACTGCATCAACATGCTTTTTGAGTATGTGTTTCGATAATATAGAGGCCATTCTACAGAAAATTGACATAAATGTGCAGGGCTTAACACTAAGGCACGTCCGAACGACATTCACTGCCTGTACCTTGGTCCGGGCTAGCCAATGTCCCAGGAACATGCCCGACCGGTCGTGTGTATTTTGGGCGGGATTATATGTTCTATATCAATAAACTGCGTTTTAAATAATCTTTTCAAAGATGCAAAAATCTTAATACAGTACGATCAGATGACATTTAAATCCCAGAGTGAGTTCGGAGACAACAAACGGATCGTATCTCGAAATAGATTCGGAACCCCCTGATTGCAATCAAAAAGAGGCCGACAATTCAGAAAATCCCCGGCGGTTTTCCTGGTAAAACACGTCAGTACCTTTTTTTAAACGGAATGCCGCTAGACACGGTTTTTGATTGGTTTCCTTGAAGTGACGTGTTTTCTCAATGAAAATACGTTTGAAACTAAAAGCCGGGATCGCCCAGGATCGTCCGGAATGATGAAGGTATAAAACTCGACATTAACACAAAGTAACTATAAAATTAATAGTTATTTATCAATTTTAAATAATTTTAATTTGTTGTCATTATGGAAAAGTTATTCCATCCTTTAGACGATTAATAAATCCATTTAGAGGCTTTATTTAGATTAGAAGTGTTTTGACAATATTTTTTACGCAATTCAATTAGCAAAACTAATATTAATGGTCGATCCCGGCTTTTAGTAGAGAGTTAACCCTGTACAATTATTACAACTACCGTAACACGTTATTTTGCTAAGATTCACTTACCATTTCTTGTAAGACGGTAACCCGGCAATCAATGTCACCTAAAAAAGGCGCGTGAAGTTGGCTCGCCGTTCGACGTTCGACATTAGTTCAACATTCAAATTACCGAATGTCGAGCTGGCATTCAGCTCGACATTCAGTTCGACATTCGGATATAGTGTTGTATGCTTATTTTCGAATGTCGAGCTGGCTCGGCATTCCAGCTCGACATTCAGTTCGGCATTCTCATACAGTGTTGTGTGCTTATTTTCGAATGTCGAGCTGGCCCGGCATTCCAGCTCGACATTCAGTTCGACATTCGGAGAAAGTGTTGTACAATTTTTTTTTAATGTCGAGCTGGCTCGGCATCCCAGCTCGACATTCAGTTCGGCATTCGCAAATAGTGTTGTATGCTTATTTTTGAATGTCGAGCTGGCTCGGCATTCCAGCTCGGCATTCAGTTCGACATTCGGATATAGTGTTGTATAATAATTTTTGAATGTCGAGCTGGCTCGGCATTCCAGCTCGACATTCAGTTCGGCATTCGCATATAGTGTTGTATGCTTATTTTCGAATGTCGAGCTGGCTCGGCATTCCAGCTCGACATTCAGTTCGACATTCGGATATAGTGTTGTACAATTTTTTTTGAATGTCGAGCTGGCTCGGCATTCCAGCTCGACATTCAGTTCGGCATTCGCAAATAGTGTTGTATGCTTATTTTTCGAATGTCGAGCTGGCTCTGCATTCCAGCTCGACACTCAAGTCGGCATTCGCATATAGTGTTGTATGCTTATTTTCGAATGTCGAGCTGGCTCGGCATTCCAGCTCGACATTCAGTTCGACATTCGCATATAGTGTTGTATGCTTATTTTCGAATGTCGAGCTGGCTTGGCATTCCAGCTCGACATTCAGTTCGACATTCGAATATAGTGTTGTACAATTTTTTTTGAATGTCGAGCTGGCTCGGCATTCCAGCTCGACATTCAGTTCGGCATTCGCAAATAGTGTTGTATGCTTATTTTCGAATGTCGAGCTGGCTCGGCATTCCAGCTCGACATTCAGTTCGACATTCGGAGATTATGTTGTACAATAATTTTTGAATGAGGAGCTGGCTCGGCATTCCAGCTCGACATTCAGTTCGACATTCGGAGAAAGTGTTGTAGAATAATTTTTGAATGACGAGCTGGCTCGGCATTCCAGCTCGACATTCAGTTCGACATTCGGATATAGTGTTGTACAATAATTTTTGAATGACAAGCTGACTCGGCATTCCAGCTCGACATTCAATTCGACATTTGGAGAAAGTGTTGTACAATTTTTTTGAATGACGAGCTGGCTCGGCATTCCAGCTCGACATTCAGTTCGACATTCGCAAATAGTGTTGTATGCTTATTTTTCGAATGTCGAGCTGGCTCGGCATTGCAGCTCGACACTAAAGTCGGCATTCGCATATTGTGTTGTATGCTTATTTTCGAATGTCGAGCTGGCTCGGCATTCCAGCTCGACATTCAGTTCGACATTCGGAGATATTGTTGAACAAAACTTTTTGAATGACGAGCTGGTTCGGCATTCCAGCTCGACATTCAGTTCGACATTCGGATATAGTGTTGTACAATAATTTTTGAATGACGAGCTGGCTCGGCATTCCAGCTCGACATTCAGTTCGGCATTCGCATATAGGATTGTACAATAATTTTTTAATGTCGAGCTGACCGATGGACGACCAACCGATGACCGACGGACGGGAGAGGGATAACCAATGGACGACCGGCAGATGGATAAGGGACGACCGATGGACGACCGACAGACAAACATTGGCAGACAATTGACGACCGACGGACGGCCAACAGTTGGACGAGGGACGACCGATCGACGACCGATCGACGAGGGACGATCGATCGACGACCGATGGACGACCGAAGGTTGGGCGAATTACGACATATGGACGAAAGACTGTTGGACGAGGGATAACCGATGGACGACCGACAGACGGATAAGGGACGACCGATGAACGACCGACGGACGGACAAGGGCAGACAATGGACGACCGATGTACGGGCAACAGTTGGACTAGGGACGACCGATGGACGACCGATCGACGAGGGACGACCGATGGACGACCGACGGTTGGGCGAGGGACGACATATGGACGAACGACGGTTGGACGAGGGACGACCGATTGACGACCGATAGTCGACCGTTGGACGACGGATGGACGACCGATGGACGACCTATGGACGAACGACGGTTGGACGAGGGACGACCGGTTGACGACCGATGGACGATGGACGACCGATGGACGACCGACTGTTGGGCGTGGGCCGACCGATGAATAACCGACGGCCGTCCATATGTCGTACCTCTTCTAACCGTCGGACGTCCATCGGTCGTCCCTCGTCCAACCGTCGGCCGTCCATCGATCGTCCCTCGCCAATTTAGTAACCAAACTATAGACAAAAAAAAATCAAAAATGGTAATAATTATAATTATGATATACTAATAGTGGTGATACTAATGGCAATGATGATGTTGATGGTTATGTTGATGTTGGTGATTAATATGATCCGTCCGTCGGTCGTCCATCGGTCGTCCCTTTTCCATCTGCCGGTCGTCCATCGGTTATCCCTCATCCAACAGTCGTTTGTCCATATGTCGTACCTCGCTCAACTTTCGGTCGTCCATCGGTCGTCCATCGATCGTCCCACGTCGATCGGTCGTCCATCGGTCGTCCCTCGTCCAACTCATGGCCGTCCATCGGTCGTCCATTGTCTGCCAATGTCCGTCCGTCGGTCGTCCATCGGTCGTCCCTTTTCCATCTGCCGGTCGTCCATCGGTTATCCCTCTCCCGTCCGTCTGTCATCGGTTGGTCGTCCATCGGTCAGCTCGGCATTTAAAAATTATTGTACAATACTTTATGCGAATGCCGAACGTCGGTCGACTATCGGTTGTCAATCGGTCGTCCCTCGTCCAACAGTCGTTTGTCTATATGTCGTCCCTCGCCCAACTGTTGCCCGTACATCGGTCGCCCATTGTCTGCCTTGTCCGTCCGTCGGTCGTCCATCGGTCGTCCCTTATCCGTCTGTCGGTCGTCCATCGGTTATCCCTCGTCCAACAGTCGTTCGTCCATATGTCGTACCTCGCTCAACATTCGGTCGTCCATCGGTCGTCCAACGATCGTCCCTCGTCGATCGGTCGTCCATCGGTCGTCCCTCGTCCAACTGTTGGCCGTCCATCGGTCGTCCATTGTCTGCCAATGTCCATTCATCGGTCTTCCATCGGTCGTCCCTTTTCCATCTGCCGGTCGTCCATCGGTTATCCCTCGTCCAACAGTCGTTCGTCCATATGTCGTACCTCGCTCAACTTTCGGTCGTCCATCGGTCGTCCATCGATCGTCCCTCGTTGATCGGTCGTCCATCGGTCGTCCCTCGTCCAACTGTTGTCGTCCATCGGTCGTCCATTGTCTGCCAATGTCCGTCCGTCGGTCGACGAAAACCCGGGTAGGCTGGGTTTATTTAACCTATTTTGACTCAAAATTAAATACCCCACCCCCCTGAAAGGTCTCAAGGGCAGGTCTGAACTTAAGGCAGTCGAGAAGACTCAGCGGGACATGTGATCATAGCGCTACTGTGTTTTTGTATAACATTGAAATGA
Source organism: Dreissena polymorpha (assembly GCF_020536995.1). Taxonomy (NCBI): domain Eukaryota; kingdom Metazoa; phylum Mollusca; class Bivalvia; order Myida; family Dreissenidae; genus Dreissena; species Dreissena polymorpha. The sequence goes on from NC_068355.1 coordinate 171,136,570, forward strand.
GCATGTCTGTTATTGCCTGCAAAAAGACTGCTGCTGTTCTATAGATTTTAAACATAATACATGTAATGTTTATATATTTGTACGATTCAATTGAGCGCATAACGGAATGTATCTAATGCAGTATGAAAACATTCTCTAGAGCATGACTTGCAATATTAAGTAATTGCTTTTACTTTCAATTAAATATAAGAAAATGGATATCCGCAAACAGTTTAAAGGGACTAATTCGTGTAACCATTTATACGTCGTTTATTTAAGGCAATACAAAACAAAGCGGGACATACAGGACAGTGTAGTTAATACAGGACAATACAAAAAAGTCAGGACAATACAGGACAAGCCAGTTCAAGACAGGATAATTCAATACAATATCATACAATTCATGAGAAAATACAAAACAAAACAGGGTAATACCGGAAAATGAGGCAAAAATACATAACAATGAAAGAAAATAAAAGGAATTCAAGAAAATACATGACCATGCGAGACAATACAAAACAACACAGGACAGAAGTGGACAATACCGCACAATACAGGTCAACACAGGACAATACAGAACATTACATGCACAAAGTCACGGAACATGTGAATATGAAACCAATCAAAAATGGAGTAACTGGAGTGGGACTGCCGAACTGTCAATGCAAAGCAAAGGTGGTTACACCAATGGAAGATATCACAATAAGCTCAGAATGTAGTTCACATTATACACTTTTGAATTTACATTAACCCATTTGCATTGTTATTTAAATGAAACAAAAATACAAATAAATATCAATAATTTTAATACAAAATGCTTTACACAATATTCAACATGGAACGATAGAATTAAGTGTTTTCAAGTTAAAGCTGTTGGATTCTCTGCTTCTTGAGAATATCTGAGCATATCGCATCATATAATTCACATTTCATATCGTGGTAATGCATCTAATTCATTGGCCGTTATATATGATGGCAAATGTCTGAATGTATAGCTTGAATGTATATACACAATAATAATGTCCCATTTTTATTGAAAACAAAAGTGCTCATCCAAAGTTGTGGTTAACACAACATATTGCTGCATTATAAAGGGGTGCAGTTTTGTATTGTGCTTATCAAGAAAACGCGAAAAAAACTTCATACTTTACCTTCTCGCTATTAACCTGTCGTATGAACCATTTCAACAGGAAACAACTGAAACGTACGCCTGTTCTAACGCATTGCCAAAATATTAATTACTAGCAGAAAGTTTGTCTGTAACGTTGGTATTCCAACGCGTGTCTGGTGATGAATGTGCACCCTATATTGGTTGGATAGAAAGTCCAGTAGGGCGCAGTCTTGTTACATCGATGTTTAAATGCGCATTATTGCTGCAACGATAATTGCATGAACAATTTTCCTAAATTAATGTTTAAATGCGCATTATTACTGAATCATTATTTAAATGGGAATTTTTGCTACGTTGATGTTTAAATTCGCATTCTTGCTGAATTGATACTTAAATGCACATTGTTATTTAATTGGCATATAATTGCGCATTATTGTTGCATATATGTTTTAATGACCAGTCTTGCTACGTCGTTATTAATATGCGAATTGTTGCTTACTCAATGTTTCGCATTGTTGTGACATCTACTTTTAAATGCGCAAAAACAAAAGAGTGAATTATTGCTACATATATGTTTAAATGCTGAAATTAGTAGTGCGACTTCCCGTTCAAATTTGCATTAATACAAAAGTGATGTTTAAATGCGCGAGAAACAGCGTACACAACAGCTTATAGCATAAAATAATGGTGATTTGGGAATTCGAGGCCATGCCTTTGTAATATAAAATAATAAATGATTTCCCTTTTATCAAACCTTTGTCCTGAGGTATATTGTTTAGTTTTTAATGACATGTGTTTGTTGTATACCCCACGGACGTTGCTTGCCGCTCATGTTTAATTGCACTTTTTTAATGCGGCATTTATAAGCATTTAGTCCGGTGTACACTGGTTTTAATACATATACTTTTGTTTGCTTTAATGTTTGTTTTAGAAACATAAAGCACACATATTATTGGTTTTATGTACTTTTTATGTCGTTTTTGGTACACATAACCACACATGTACGGAATCTGTCGTAAGCATGCTGCCCAACTTCGGACCACAGCTTATTCAATGGATTAAAGTATTTTACAATGATATAAATAGTATCATTTAAAACAATTGTAATCTTTCTAAAAGTTTTAAACGGCAAGGTTGTCCACTATCGTCGTCCTTATTTAGTTTATGTTTGGAAATTCTATCGAATTATATAACTACTAATACAATGATTAAAGGAATAAAAATCAATTACCAAGAAATTAAGCAAACCTTTTTTGCGGACCATGCAACTTTTGTCAATGATGGATCAGCAACGTCTTTTGAAACACTAGTGGAAACCCTCCATAAATTTAGAAAATTATCAGGACTAAACCTAAACTCAACAAAATCCACTGTAATGAGAATTGGACCTCTAAACAACTAATACGTTGAATATTGTACCGAAAACAAATTTACTTGGACATCTGATGTGGCTAAATCTCTAGGAATGAATTTTAACAATCAGCATAAACTTAATATAGAAAAAAACTTAATGCCAAAAATTAAAGGATTTGAAGCCTGCTTGAAACAGTGGCTACATAGAAAACTTACCTTAATGGGAAAAAATACTGTTATAAAAACGTTTGCATTACCAAAGAATATATCTATTTATTTTCGGTTCTTCCAAATCCATTAAAGCAAGTAATAGATGGATTAATAACAATTATGTTGAAATTTATTTGGGATGATAAACTAGACACAATTAAAAGAAAACATCAATCTTATGAAAATGGAGCCTTAAAACTTACAGACATTAATACTTTTTTGAACGCTATTAATGCGGGCTGGGTTAAACGATTCCTAGATGAACACAATCATGGCAAATGGAAACTCTTACTGCACGAAAAGCTCAAACATTTTGGTACCAGTCTTATATTTGAAAGTAATTTAGATGAAGCTATAAACCATGACATTAGTAAAGAAAATTTTTGACAGATATGCTTACCGCATGGCAAAATAATGAATATAACTGTTCAAAAGGGGGCATTGCTTTATGTAAACATGTCATATGGAATAACAAAAAATATAAAAATAAATAACAAATCCATCTTTCTGGTAAACTGGTTTAACAATAGTATAAAACAATTGGACACTTATGTAATTATCAAAACAATACATATTATACGTTTAATGAAATACAACGCTTATATAATATAAATCCACTTGAATTTTTAAATTAATATTCACAATTATCTGCGATTCCCAAAGAATGTAAAACATTATTGCATACACAAGGGATTAACACTTTAACAATGTTGGAAGAAACTTTTGGTAATTTGATAGAGAATACCAAACAAATAAATAAAACACTTTATAACATACAACAAAAACACAAACTACAATTGATAACCTTACTGAAATGAAATGAAAAAAACAACTGAATCTTAACGAAAATACAGACTGGAAAAAATATACAATTCCATTTAAGTAAACAATTGATACATATCTACGCAATTTTCAATAGAAGCTTTTATCTAGAATAGTACCAACACATAGATTTTAACCAAATGTGGACTGAAAGCGTGTAGCTCACTAGCTTGTGTGTTTTTGCCAATATAATATTGAAACAATTGACCATTTATTTTGGGAATGCACCTACATTAAATAATTATGGACAAAACTGCAACACTTTCTGAGAGATGTGAACATTGACATAAAATTAAGCAAAGAAATGGCCTTCCTTGGCTTTATCGACAAAAAAGTATACAATAACGTACTGACTTTTATACTAATTTTAATGAAAACGTTTATATTTAACATGAAAATAAAAAAATGCATCCCAAATTTCAATATAAATTATCTCAAGATAAAAATACAGACAGAAGCAGAAATTGCCCTAATTAAAAACAATCATGATAACATTGCCATAATTAAAAACAATCATGAAACAAATAATAAAAAATGGATCCACTTAATACAATATGTTTCAACCAACAGAATTTCTCTTAAGTACATATTAATTTTTGCCTATGCTCTCAACCATTTAAACTGATGTTTAAAATGTCAACCGAAAAGTACTAACAATAACATAATCAAGAAATATTGTACAATATATTGTGAATGTTTATAAATTACTGCAAATTGTTTCACTATTTTAAAAATAATTATGAACGAGTGATCCATATATGTTATATTATAATACCCATGTGGTATGTATGAAAATGTAAATGCTGCATATGTATATGTCAAACATGGTAACATAAATGAAAAAAATGCTGCCTAACTGTTCGCATTGTGGGAGTCGACACGACTGCCTAAACTAATTCCATGTAAACATAGATTGGAAATAAACTTACCATGTGCATGAAAAATGCTTCTGCTTATTTCAAAGACGTGGTTGATTCTGAAGCATTTGAATTATTCTGCCGATGCCAAAATCCCTTCGATTTTGATCAAACGGTTATTACATGAATTAGCAGTCTTCCGCTTAAATAAGTGTCAACTATGATCGAACTCAAATTCACATTGTATCACATTTAAATGCAATCGTAACCCCCCGTTCACACATAGACGCCGCTTCTACTATGATCAAAGCGTGGCCAAAAACGTGGCTGATCGTGACAAATAACAGGAGAAACGTAGTGGAGTCTTCAAAAGCGCAGTATGATCGCGATAGAGTCGTCATGATTGGAGAGCTGTACGCTCTCGCCACGCTTATTTTGAACATGCTCAAAACAAGCGTAGAAGAATCGTGGCCAACGAGAATCGGTGTAAAGTCGTAGAAAGAGCGTAGAAGAAACGCCGTTATCGTACAGGCAGCGCGGAAGCATCGTGGAGAGATCTTCATGACCGTAGCTCTGCGTAGCGTCGTAGTATGATCTTGAATATTGCGGCAGTAAACGCAGTAAGCGTTTGACGTAGGGGCATCGTAGAGAGGTCGAAATGAGGACCATAATTTGCCAATTAAGACTCCGATCGGCCTCGATCCTTTTTTTTCAGATCGTGGCTTGATCGGGATGATCGTCGTAAAGTCGAAGGTATGTGAGAACGGGGGTTACAGCACATGTAAATGCCTAAATGTTTTGTCAAGTGTCCATTTAGATTTGTTGAAATTCTCTCCAGCAATAGTTTACATGTACATTATTAATGACTCTATAACCCAAGTCATGCACAGTCTGTTCAGGTGCCGCGCTGTCCGCTCTGATGTCACGCAAGGTTGCGTTTTCTCATTAGCGGACATTGTAGCTCCTGAAAAGACAGTGCGGATGCGCAGTCTGATATCGAGCTATTGATTTCTAAGTTATAAAAAATAGTATGATTAAAATCAAAACAATTTCTACATTAACTATATTACTTGCTGCGAATATAAATATTCGTTTATTATTTTAAATATAAAAAAAAACTTGGATTAAAGTATCGTTCCGCACAGGCTCATCAGTGAAGATACTTTCCGCTTTTATGGAATTTTATGTTCAAAGAAAGTCTTTTCTAAACGAAACACCGGTCTAGGCCTAAAGCTTCTATACTTTCACGTGCGGACTTTATAGGCTAATGTGAGACGACACTTAACGGGTATGTATTAAGGTCGCTTTTTCTAGAGACCGGCTTAGAAATCACAACTCAATCAGTAGAAAACAGCTATTTTTGACAGACTTGACTACACTAATATGAGCCGCGAGATTCGCAATCGCGCAGTCTGGTCAGGAGCTCCCCTGTCCGCCATTGAGTCTCCCAAGATTGCGCGGTTGCTCAAGCTTGTCAGGAGATTTAGAAGTTCGCACTCCACATATGGTATAATAACCATTTTGCATGCTTTGGCACATATTTTGTTGAGGTTGTGACGGTGTTTCATAAGACAGTAGAAATCAATAGAATAGCAGAATAATGCATCTTAAAAATAGCAAACAAATAAAACTGTTGACATAAATGTATTAGCGTTTAGTTTTTAGTTTTACAGGAACGGAAAAACGATAACCAACAATGGACTACGCCGTTTGCAGCTTTGTTTTAAACGACAAAACCCGTTGTTATCTTATGTTACAACATAGTTAGCAAATTTGTTGAATTAAGTTTAATAAGCTATCTGCACAGTATGAACTCGATCGGAACGGAACACGCCATTTGGTTCCTGTATGACGGCAAAACAATCATGCGTTGATCTTACAGGCATGCATGTTAATTTGACTTCATTTATAGACTAATCTTACTTTGTTGTTAAATAATTATTTTAAAAAGCAACACAATCTCCAATATAAATGTCAAAGATTGACGACCTGTATTCTGATGCTTTTCAAAATCTTTTACGAATTCATGATGTGATTTGTTGTCACAACTTGTCAATTAAACATGCTCTTTGTGACGATCATTCTGTGTAAAACACCATTTTAAAACGTTTTTGTTCTGAACGCTCAATTCATGTCATTTTATACGAGTAGTATATAAGAACATATCCGAACGTGTTCAGAGATCTAGCCTGTAATGCAAGTCGAAACAAGCCTGTCATTGCTTTCGTAGTTAACGATTCAATACCTTTTTAACGTGGAATCAAAGTCTTATTAAACCATTAACTGCACATTACTAAAGTATTTGGATATTAACTACTTGTTGTTTTCAATTTATTCCAAGATAAGTATGTTTCATTTTCATTAAGAGTGATGTCTGTTTCAATATGAACATTCAAAAGCGACATTTTTATAATGGTTACAAATAGAACACGGGTGAATCTATTATGATTTGCTGACATAGAAAATATTTTGGAATTACGTTATGAAAGTTTCAATCCTATTCAGTTTTTGTATGTAGTTTTTCTGTCAAATAAATTGCTTATGTCTTACAAACTGCAAGATTTTCCTATCCAGAAATAGAGTATGGCGTGGACAATACTAAGCGAAGCTACAAATACAACCTGTTTCCGCATGACGCTATTTGTAGTAAGTATTTTTATAAAAATAGGGGTATACATTGAGCAAGTGTTTACTCTTCAACTTCACACAGCTTCTTTAAGAAACTCGGTAATGTTAAACTTGGATAATTCTACAGTGCTCTTGTGTGTTTTTCTTGACAGGCGATGGACAAAAAGAACATTATTATTCCAGTGTAAAAAAACTAATGAGTGTGTGGACCTGGTAGGTTCCAATAATCAATGAAAAGCAATACATATATACATACATATGAGGCGCGTAATGCAAAAAGGAGTCTAATGTCATTTGCGAAGCTCATGACAAGCCTAAGCGCTCGCGAATTCTTTTCAGGAGCTATCATGCCCGCTATAAAGTCACGCAAGGTCTCATTAGAAGAGAAAGTAGCTCCAGACCATTTTTAATATTATGTGTCACACACATTGGTTAATCATATGTTAATATGTATTTATCAAGTATGATTTATGAAAATGTTATCAATATTTATTGTTCGTACGTGTTTTATTGTTATACTCCTAAATATCCGAGCATGATCTCTCATCGTTAACATCAGTGATATTTACATGTTCGGGTCCATTAATTTTTGCAAGACAATAATTCCCATTCAATTAGACACTGAAACACATTGGATTATAGAAAGCATAATAAGACTTTAAATTAATGAAAATGTATGTTTTTTTCTATGATCTCTCATCGTTAACATCAGTGATATTTACATGTTCGGGTCCATTAATTTTTGCAAGACAATAATTCCCATCCAATAAGACACTAAAACACATTGGATTATAGAAAGCATAAAATGACTTTAAATTAATGAAAATGTATGTTTTTTCTATGTATATTTCATTCGTATTCACTTCAATATTACAACTACATTTCTCTGCACAAAAATATTATCATGGAGATCAATTTTAACGTGCTTCAATTTTCGATGTAAAAATCCCTAGTTCAATAGTGTAATAACATACGACAAATACTTGTCTTTTTCATTTATTGATACGCCCATTTACAACCATACGACATTTAAATTTTATTTAAACAGAAAACAAAATGGTATATTTAAGCGCGCGTAGTGCACACGTATGATTTATCGATTAGTCCGTGTTCTTTAAGTTTCAAATGTCACAAACGTGAAGCACGATCATTCTATCATGTATAATACAGATTTTGATAGATACATGAATAGCAATTAATGGGATATCAGTATGTTGTCGTTAAATCAAAGGGACTGCAAAAAGGAAAGCTGATAATTTATTTAGTTAACCACTACAAGACAAATCGGTAGGTCATCACGCTGTTCAATTTTTTTCTTACTTTTTGATATGGTCTGTATAACGTTCTGCAATGTAAGACATATCTTTTGTGGTGTCATTTGATACATATTCGGCTACTGAAAAACGTCCGTCAGCGAACACAGGCTTATCTTGGAAACAACTACGCAAATTCATTAAGCCTAATTTTCGCAGAACGAGGCTTACATTATTAAAGTCGACACAATTAGTTAATACCGACAAGTCACAACATGAACAGGCACGCGTAGCTTAGGGTCAAAATATGATTGATATTGTTGAGTGAGTAAAAAAGTGACCTGTTTCTGATAAATTCTTATTTGCATTGCTTCATTTCAATAAAACAAATCAATTATTAATGGTGATAAAGACGTATACTTGTCAAACTACAATGAAACATACAACTATCATTTTCTTGAAGAATATTATGCTCTGTTACTCCAAATGCTTTGTGATGACTTCATTGCCTCTCGCATTTCATACCGCTTATCTTTACATATAATGCATACTTCTGAATAAAAATAAATATAGCGTAAAGAGATAATGAAAAAACAGTCCTTTTTCTTTTTCAATAAATACTGGTTTTATCGCTGATGACATGTTTTATTTATAATTGTGTAATACTTACTGTTGAATATATAAAACGGAAATAAAAACTTTGGAAGTGCAATTAACAGTTTAATACTGTTGTGTCTGGCATATTGGAAACACCTTTAAAGCCTTAGGATGCAAAATGTATGTATGATACTGTTCCGCAAATACTAAATAATGTTTTCATGAAAAATCTACTTAAAACATATATATGGTGCTAGCAAACATCGAAGAATTTTGGATATCACTTGCGGAGTGAGATTTTTTGTTTCAACGTTGATGATCGTGTTTGCTTTGATGTAAGCTTTTGATGTGACATATAGTAGCATTTAAGATGCTTAAGTGTTTATTTGATATCAACAAAATATATTTACTCTTGTTATTTACACATTTGAATAAAAACTCAGACAGTTATATACCGTGTTATATTCTTATTTTATGGGGCCATGTGTGCTTTGCGATATTTAATATATTATTGAATGTGTTTTAATTGGAGTACATGTCCGTTACTAAACTCCGCAACATAAATAACGTGTACATAATACCACCGCGAGTGACAGAATGTATTCAACAAAAATCAATCAAAGACGATCAACTGCCAACAAACATAATTTCCGTGACGCATAAAATATTATTTAATCAAATGTCTGCTTTTAAGTTCATAACATGTTAAAACACCGAATGAACACTCGGTTTGCCCTCTGCTGTACTACAACAGGGTTTGGTTTAGTTTAGGTATTTGCTCATCTAGGAAACACTCAGAACAACATATTTTACGGTTCGCCTGCCAGGCTGTTCATCGGTCACATACGTGCAATTAAAGCCCCAAAACCACACCAACATTTGTGGTTTCTAAAGACGCCCAAATATTGATTTCTAGAAGTACGCGTATATCAAACGCTCTTGTTACAACCCCGTGCAATAATTTTAAATGAGGACTCATTCTTGGTGCAAGTCTTCTTTAAATGTGCACATTTGATTTGTTGGACCATAACTTTGGATCAATTTTTTCATAAGGACTAATTTGTGATCCCAATCTACTTTAAATATTTCTCAAATATCGTTCTCAACATAAAAAGTAAATAAGCGGCGATATATGGCTTTCTATTCATTTTTATATATCAATCAATCAATAGTTTATTGGCAACCCGACATTCTGCCTTTGACCAAAACATATATACAAAAAAGATGTGGCCAAGACAAGATCATCACCTATTTAATATAAACAAATATGTCAAACAAAAAAAACTTGTGCATAATAACAAATAACATGTAAGACTATGCAATACATTAATGTGTGAAAACATGCAATTATACATCAGCTAAACGGTTTACTTTCTCAGATCAAAGTTTAAAAGCTTCTGTCAAACATTTTGAAATAGTTTTGAGTTTAAGAACATTTATGCAAGGCATCATTGATACGTAATGGTACGCCACGATTTCCTGATATTATATTTTCCACGCAATTCGTGATATAATGGAAAACAAGCAAATCGTTATATTCATATTCGCATACATTTTGATTGCAAAGTTTACGCTTCCCCTCTTCTCGAGATATCCTATTATATCTGCCAACTTCTATTTCAAGAAAATGTGAACTTAATCGAAATATGCTCATTAGGATTCTGGAGTTTTCGTTGGATATACAATCACGGTATTTTTCATATTCGAAGCTTTTTAAAATTTTAAGTAGAATTCCAGTTTTGGCTGTAAAGATAATGTATCAATCCATTCTTGTACAAATGGATCTTTCAGTCTTTGAGTTACCTGGTTTTCAATATCGTCTGTTAATTCAGGAGTATTTAGCATATAGCCAAAGCCATGGTCGTCTTAACTTACTTTTAACGTCTTGCACCATAGATTATTTTTCGTACAATTTAAATTGGTTAACATATGCATTTGTTCCGTAAACACTTGATATCATACTGAATTCTGATTACTTACTATTTTTTTATCCAACAACGCAAAGCCCTTCGTTTTGCTATAACAGATAAAGGAAATGTACCCACTTCACTGAGAACAGCATACTTAGAAGTTGATTGTTTTACACAGAACATATTTTTGCAAAATTTGTAATGCAATTTATCAATAGCAGAGGTGTCATAGATGCCCCAAACTTCAGAACCATACAGGATGATTGGCGCTACTAGTGAATCACACAGCAATAGTTTGGTTTTGACATTTAACTTGACACGGCTAAAATATATAACAGATGATGATAAGCTCTAAGAGCTTGTTCATTTAATATTTTTATATACTTCAATACTAACTAAAAATATGAAGTCACACCTACTCCAAAGGCTCTGTTGTTTCGCGTTCAGGAACTTTTTCTTTTCATTTTGTAAATGGTAAGCATAAACATAATAAGATTCAAACTTGCGCAACATTATGTTTGTATATATACCTACAACTTAATCTTTGAATTTAGTTCTTGAACAACTGGTCCTAGAGCATGTGCGTGATGTGTCGGCGAAGATCAGCTTGTACATCCTAGAGCATGTGCGTAAAGTGTCGGCGTATATCAACTTGTGCATTCGACATCATTAACAACACTTTCCGCCTTATTTTGGATGTTTGTTTAGAAAGATAGCCATTAAACGAAAAAAAAATCAATAAAAGCGGACAGTGTAGTCTCCAACTAAACCTGCCCGTTTCATCAAACGGGAAGTTCATTTTTTATTGTTGAATAAGATAACCAATACGTAGTGCTTTGTAAATTTACGCACGTAAGAATGTCTAGTTCCATTGTGCATGCTTCCGAATTTCATTTACCTCCACACGTCGACGTTTTAAAAAAAAATCTTTTCAGCCTTTTATTTATGAATGAACATACCAGACGCGCCGTGTATACTGAAGTATATTTTGATGTAAATTTTATTTGGCAAAAGGTTGAGTATTATTTAAACTCTTTTTTACTGGCACTATGATTCAGCATGCATGTGAATTCAATAGAACATTAAATAATATACAGTCAAAGCATGGTAATGGGAAAGAGTAAATCCTCATGCTGAAAGATATGTTTGTTTTATTGTCAACTTAAATATGTATTCATGTTGTTAATAATTGACGAATATGTACAAACAAAAATAAATAAATAGACACAGTGATTTTTCAGCAGTAACAGCACTAGGTACAAGAAACATTCATTATTATAAAAAAGTGTTGAGATAATGGCTGTTCAACAAATACCAAGCATCTTGGTTTTATCATGAGGTATATAAAACAATTGTGGTGCACATTTTCAAAAGCACTTGCGGCTGTATTAATGTAAATACCAACGTTGTTTCGTGTTTGTGTTATGTTAGAAATCCTACGATGTCACATAAGGTAACATGTTTTTGTAAATAGCGTACTTAGCGTGCAATATATATTTCTTTATCGTTTTATAAAGATTTGGTTTAAAACACATGCATACATGTTCCTGTTATGTTAGAGTATTTAAGTATTTGTGATTTATGCACTTGTGTAAGAGATTATTGTAAGTCTGTCGGTATATACATGTGTATTAACGATATACACGTGTATATGCATAAGCACTTATGCCATGGCAAGTGGCAAAATATATTTAACAAACATTCATGAATATCAGTCCATACCAAACCCGTCGATGCAGCATTAAGAACTCATAATACAGCATCAGTTTTCAAAATTCGCACTCGCCAAAGCCATAGTATACAAACAAATCGGGGTATTGGGCGCGGCATATCGTCTTATCTGTGTAGACATTTGACAAGACTTTTCGGAATGGATCCAATAATTGCAGAGCGGACATAAAAAATGACGGAGAGAATGGATTCTTCTTCGTGAACAATCATATTCAGTTCAGATGGAGATTATTGCGTAAAGTTGCTGCTACAATATATAGGTTTTACTATGATTAAAATAAGGCTTGTTCAGGGCAATCCGGTCTTGATTAAGGAACGTCGGATATTGATGCATATGCGTTAAGTGTCGTACAGTCCGCACACGTTTATTAAGGACGACAATTTCCGCCTTAATTGGTTGTTCGTTTAGAAGAGACTTCTTTCAAACGAAACATCCCATAATTCGGAAATTGTCGTCCCTTATAAGCATATACTTTGCTATAGTATTCAGTTTCAAGATGCCAATGCATCTTTATTCTCGACAGTGCAAAACCAACCGTAAAAATCGCATAAATAAATACACAAATGCGCTTTAAATGAAATTGTTTGGCTTCTCTTGATTATATCGAAACATAAAACATAACCAATAAAATATGCCATTTTGTAATAGAATCTGAAAGTACGAACATTAATTCTAAATGCAAGAATGCTTTAATTGTTCATCCTCCTTTTCTTTTTTGTTGTTGTTATATTTAATTTTTGTTTACGCCACTTTGTTAGTTAAGTGAATCATTTGTAATTATGTATAAATCTTTGTACCTATCACAATTGACAAACTATGCTGCTTTCATTATGTGTTATTGACTATGTAAAGCATAACCGATCGAAAAAAACTGTCTGTTTGTCTGTCTGTGTGACTGTGTGTCTGTTTGTCTGTCTGTCTGTCTGACTGTGTGTGTGTCTGTCTGTTTGTCTGTCTGTCTGTCTGTTTGTCTGTCTGTCTGTCTGTCTGTCTGTCTGTCTGTCTGTCTGTCTGTCTGTCTGTCTGTCTGTCTGTCTGTCTGTCTGTCTGTCTGTCTGTCTGTCTGTCTGTCTGTCTGTCTGTCTGTCTGTCTGTCTGTCTGTCTGTCTGTCTGTCTGTCTGTCTGTCTGTCCGTCCGTCTGTCTGTTAAATTAATAATCCGTAGCTGGGTTTCTTTTTGGCATCGAAATGACTCATCTGATGCGCCACAAGTGTAAATATCTACCACTGCATATAAAGGACGCATTAAAAATAAGTGTTTTCTAATGAAATCGTTGTCTTCTCCGCTTCTTGAGAAGATCTGAGAACATAGCATTAAGATTTGCAATATTAAGACAATGCTTTTATTTCAAATAAAATATTAACAAATACATCTCCACAAACAGTATTAAGGGACCAACTTGTGTAGCCATTTATATGTCGTTTATTTAAGGCAAAGTAGAATAATACAGGAAATACAGGACAATGTAGTAAATGCAGGACAATATATTACGAGTCAGAACAAGAGAGTTCAAGACAGGACAACGCAATATTGAACCATACAATTCAGGACAATAGAAAACAAAACATGTTTATACAGTACAATAAAGGACAATACATGAATATACAAGAACATACAAGAAAATACATGACTGTGCGAGACGATACAAAACAACACAGGGCAGTACTGGATAATACAGCACAATGAAGTCACACAGAACAATACTGAACAATGAACAAACCAAATCACTGAATATGAATCAAAGCAAAAATGGAGTAACTTGAGTGGAACTGTTAAACTGTCAATGCAAAGCAAAGGGGGTTAAACCAATTGACGAAATCACAATAAACCCAGAATATATTTCACAACATACAATTTTGAATTAGCATTATCCCAAATTAACTCAAATTAAACAAGAATACAAATGCACATCAATAAATTTAATATACAATGCTTTACTCAATATTCAACATTGAATGATAGCTGTTGAATTCTAGCTTATGCTTCTTGAGAAGATCAGAGCACATAGCATCATATAATTCACATTTCATTTTATCTTAATGCATCTTATATATTGGCCTTTATAGATAATGGCATATGCCTGTTTGCATAGCTTGACTGTATAAACACAATAATCATGTTCCGTATTATTGAACACACGATTGGTCATCCAAAAATTGTGGTAAACACAACATATATATGTTGCTGCATTATAAAGGTGTGCTGTTTTGTTTTTTGCTTATCAAGAAAACGCGTAAAAACACTTCATAATTTACCTACTCGTTATTAGCCTGTCATGAACCATTTCAACAGGAAACAACTGAAACGTACGCATGTTCTAACACGTTGCCAAAATATTAATTACTAGCAGAAAGTCTGTCTGTAACGTTTGTATTTTAATTCGTTTCTGATGATACATGTGCACCGTATATTGGTTGAATAGAAAGTCCAATAGGGCGAAGTCTTGTTACATCGATGTTTTAATGTGCATTATTGCTGCAACGATGATTGCATGAACATTCTTCCTAAATTTATGTTTTAATGTGCATTATTGCTGCATCAATATTTAAATGGGACTTTGTGCTACGTTGATGTTAAAATTCGCATTCTTGCTGCATCGATACTTAAATGCACATGTTTATTTAATTGGTATACCATTCGATGCTTAAATGACCAGTCTTGCTAGATCGTTATTAATATGCGAATTGTTGCTAACTCGATGTTTAAGTCCGCATTGTTGCGACATCTACTTTTAAATGCGCAAAAACAGAAGAGTAAATTCTTGTTATATATGTTTAAATACTGAAAATTAGTAGCGCGACTTCCCGTTCGAATGTGCATTAATACATCATTGATGTTTAAATGCGCGAAAAACAGCGTACACAACAGCTTATAGCATACAATAATGGTGATTTGAGATTTCCAAGCCATGCCATTGTATTATAAAATAATAAATGATTTTCCTTTTATCAAACCTTTTTTTCTGAGGTATATTGTTTCGTTTGTTATTACATGTGTTAGTTGTATACGCCACGGACGTTGCTTGCCGCTCATGTTTAATTGCACTTTTCTGATGAGGCATTTATATGCATTTAGTCTGGTTTACACTGGTTTCAATAAATATACTTTTGTTTGCTTTAATGTTTGTTTTAGAAACATTAAACACACATATAATGAGTTTTATTTACTTTTTATATAGTTTTTGGTACACATTACCACACATTTACGGAATCTGGCGTAAGCATGCTGCTCAACTGTTCATATTGTGGGAGTCGACACGACTGCCAAAACTAATTTTATGTAAACATACATTGGATATAAACTTACCATGTGCATGAAAAATGCTACTGCTTATTTTAACGACGCGGTTGATTCCGAAGCATTTGAATTATTCTGCCGATGCCAAAATCCCTTCGAGTTTGATTCAAACGGTTTGTGCCATAACACATACATAACTAAACTCGATGGATAGTTCTTTGCTCTTTATTCAGTTGTTAACATAAAGTTTCCAAGTTCATATCATTCTCTAAATTAGTTGTTAATGAAATATTTCCAAGTCCACGTAATTCTCTAAGTAACTAACAACGTTTCCAAGACATGACAAAATCCGTCCAAATCCATCCAGACAGGACCCCACCCCACCTGGGGTTGGGTTTGAAAATAACCTCTAGAATTAATCCTATGCTTTAAATCCTTCCTCCTTTTTAGTGACCAAAACGCATTCTTTATATACATGCATCGTTACATAAACATGTCAACTTGATGGATCAGGCTTCCTTGTTGAACTTGCATATACTAGATTATTTACCACCTGGTAAGTGCATATGCACGACAACAACATACAAGTATTATGTAATCTGGTCATGACCTATAATTAAAACGGACTGTAGCCAGTGGAAAGGTTGTCCCTGCTGTCAACAAATTAATGAGTTTCGACCATACTGACGTAAACCAGGGCATGTATTATTATCAAATATACACCAATTATGCGACAGGTTATTGCAGGAATTAGCAGTCTTCTGCTTAAAAACGTGTCATCTATGATCGAACTCAAATTCATATTGTATCACATTTGAATACAATATAAAGAAGTGAAACTCCAGCTGCTGAAGCAGTATTGAATTTTCATTAAAAACAATTAGTTGGTCCTTTATTTAAGGCAAGTGACCGATTGCCCAAACAGTACAAAACAGCACAATACAGCACAATACAAACCAACATAAACACAAAATATGAATAAAGCTGGGGTCACCGCCTTGGAACGGTCAATGCAAAGCATTGGGGGTTTAAACCTGGTTATAGAGCGCTCAACCTCACACTTGGCCCAGCAATATTCATAATACATTCAAGTGTAAATAAAATTTAACGTCATAGCATTGTAACTCAAATTAAACAATAATAAAAGGGAATTAAAACGCATTCAATTTAATTACTATTTAATTACTCAATTGCATTGAAGATACAAGAGTAACAGAATTACAACTTTTTGACGAACGATCAAATAAAACTATTAGCATTACATGACATTTAAATGCGTTTTTTGTCAAGTGTCCATTTACATTTGTCGGAATCCTATTCAGCAATAGTTTACATGCACATTATAAATGACTTAATAAACCACGTCATGCGAAGATGAGTCTTATGCGATATGCTTTCGCGCAGTCTGGTAAGGAGCGGCACTGATTGCTCTAATGTCACGCAAGGTTGCGTTTTCTCATTAGCGGACATTGTAGCTTATGAAAAGAGAGTATCGATCACGGGATTAATGTATTGCTAAATTCTGAAGTGCGCTAGCTTTGTATTATGGTTGCAAAACCCAGTTGATTCGTTTATCGAAAATAATGCTTTTCGTTGATTTTTTTTTCTTAACGATAACATCAGCATAATTACTATGTTCATATACTTATGACGAATACATGTGCATAGTTTTAGTACAGATTTAAAGTCGAGAGGGGGCGTTTATATGCCTATGTAAAGCTTTCTTCTAACAAGGATACTGTTATAATCTTATCTTTTAATTACGCCCCACATCATTTGGATGATATTGTCTTGATTAGAAGCATAATAATTGCACAGTCAGATATGAATCACTTCATATTATTGCTAAGCTCGCGTAGCTCAATGTCAAATTGCGCTATTGCGTAGTCAGGTCAGGAGTTTCTCTGTCCGCCATACAGACTAGCAAGGTTGTGTTATTCCGTTAGCGAACAGCCTAGCTCATGACCAAATTGCGCGCATGCGCACTCTGATCTGGATCTATGCTTACCTATTATGGCATAAGAACCTTGTCAGCATAGAGCGGCTTAAACAAATCCGTCGCGCAAGAGATTGTTGAATTGAACAGTTATGAAAAAATCTTTTTAAACAGCTCTAAATTAAGAATTAATTTTTCATTTCAGTTTAATGCTTATTGTTGTGATGATCACGCACACCTGCTTTTTTATCATGGAAGGTACAGTCTTCTGCCTGTTTGTACGAACACAGCCAAACATACTCGTGCAAAGTGATTTGTAAACCTGTTTCCGTTAAATGACTTAAGCCTTATACTAGTGATTTGACTACATCTGTGTAACTAAATAGAAACGCCGAAGCTTTGGGTGGGAATTATAAATCATGCAATATGATCTCGACCGGATATATTGTTTGTTTGATCTACATGCAACGTACTCATAAGCTGCAAAATCATATTGCTTTCCGTGTGTCTTAGATCTACATATGGGCCGTGCTCTGTGAAAAGGGGTTTACTGCATGTGCCGCTAATCAGGGACGACACATATTTTTCGTTTAAAGAATTATCTTCTTAGCATAAACCAAGTTTAGGCGGAATTTATGTCGTCCCCGATAAGCCTGTGTTGACAACACAGGCTAATCTGGTACGACACTTTAGGCACATGCATTAAACCCCCTTTTCACAGAGCAATTCTCATATCGAATGTGTGGTGGACGACATTTTATTGCAATACCGAATATTATTTCACATAGTTTATTATGTTAAACATTGTATTTGTTGGCAGTTGAGTTATTGTTAGTCTCGCTCTGGAAAATCCGGGACAAATACATGTGCGTAAAGTGTCGTACCAGATTAGTCTGTGCAGTTCGCACATATTAGTCAAGAGACGCAATTTTTTTGCAACACAATCCAATATGGGACGACACTTCACGCGCATGTATTAAACCCCCTTTCACAGAGCGCGGCTCAAATACTACAACTAATATCCAATTCCCCTTGATGGACTCATTTTATGACAACCCTTTGTGTTCCTGTAAAAGAAGACACAAAGCAATGCCAATTTGACATCTGATATTTGTCTGAACATTCAAACGTCATTACGTATTTGTTGATGTCACATCTTTTCAATTAAAAGACTTTCCTTTGGTTATGAAATACAAAAGTGCCAAATGTTTCCAGATTGAAAGAAATTAAATTTTGTACAAACGTCAGACAAATCTTAGAAAACAAGCCATTCATGTCGTGGCAATCATTGCTGTTAAAGAACGTTTGCATGGTATCAATGGTTTATTTAAAACATTGCTTTCACATTTGCAGTAAAAGCATAATAAACCGCTTGTTGTGGTAATTGATTAATGTTGTCTTCATTTCAATTATCGGTGATTTCAGTTTCAAAATGGACCTTTTCCTGCTTTGTGTTCAAAACAATACGGGAAATACAGGATAGTCTAGTAAATACAGGACAAAACAAAAACGAAAGGATAATACAGGAAAAGACAGTTCAAGACAGGACAATTCAATACAAAATCATACAATTCATGACAATACAAAACAAAACAGGGCAATACCGGACAATGAAGAACAATACATGACGATAGACGATAAAAGAAAGAAAATAAAATACAAGAAAATACATGACCATTCGAGACAATACAAAACAACACAGGACAGCAGTTGACAATGCCGCACACTACAGGTCAACACAGGACAATACAGAAAAATACATGCACCAAGTCACTGAATATGTAAATATGAAACTAATTAAAAATGGAGTAACTGGAGTGGAACTGCCAAACTGTCAATGCAAAGCAAAGGTGGTTAAACCAAATGAAGATAACACAATAAGCCCAGAATATATTTCACATCATACACTTTTGAATTAACATTATCCCATGCACATTGAAATTCAAATTAAACAAAAATAAAAATAAATAACAATACATTTAAGATAAAAATGCTTTACTCAATATTCAAGATGGAACGATAGAATAACGTGTTTTCGAGTGAAAGCTGTTGGATTCTCTGCTTCTTGAGAATATATGAGCACATTGCATCATATAATTCACATTTTATATCGGTGTAATGCATCGAATGAATTGGCCGTTAAAGAGTATGTCAAAAGCCTGTTTGCATAGCTTGAATGTATTTAAACAATAATCATGTTCCATATTATTGAACACACAAGTGGTCATCCAAAATTGTGGTTAACACAACATATATGTGTTGCTGCATTATAAAGGTGTGCTGTTTTGTTTTTTGCTTATCAAGAAAACGCGAAAAAAATACTTCATAATTTACCTACTCGCTATTTACCTGTCATATGAACCATTTCAACAGGAAACAACTGAAACGTACGCATGTTCTAACGCAGTGCCAAAATATTAATTACTAGCAGAAAGTTTGTCTGTAACGTTGATATTCCAACGCGTGTCTGATGATAAATGTGCACCCTATGTTGATTGGATAGAAAGTCCAGTAGGACGCAGTCTTATTACATTGATGTTAAAATGCGCATTATTGCTGCAACGATGATTGCATGAGCATTCTTCCTAAATTTATGTTTAAATGCGCATTTTTGCTGCATCAATATTTATATGGAAATTTTTGCTACGTTGATGTATAAATTCGAATTCTTGCTGCATCGATACTTAAATGTACATTCTTATTTAATTGGTATTTAATTGCGAATTCTTGCTGCATCGAAGTTTAAATGACCAGTCTTGCTACATCGTTCTTAATATGCGCATTGTTGCTCACTCAAGTCCGCATTGTTATAGTTGCGACATCTACTGTTAAATGCGCAAAAACGGAAGAGTGAATACTTGCTATATCTATGTCTAAAAGCTGAAATTAGTAGTGCGACTTCCCGTTCAAATTTGCATTAATACAACATTAATGTTTAAATGCGCGACAAACATCGTACACAACAGCTTACAGCATAAAAAGAATGGTGATTTGTGATTTCCAAGTCATGCCTTTGTATTATAAAATAATAAATGATTTTCCTTTTATTAAAGCTTTTTTCCTGATGTATATTGTTTCGTTTGTTATTACATGCGTTAGTTTTATACGCCACGGACGTTGCTTGCCGCTTATGTTTAACCCATATATTGCTAGTGGACTCTCCCATCCTTCAAAATTGGATCAATTTATTTCCAAAATTAGGGATGTCTAGTATATTTGTTTCTATATTTAGAATATTTCTTACAGAAATTCCTTTAAGCAAACAGCGCAGACCTTGATGAGACGCCGCAACATGCGGCGTCTCATCTGGGTCTACGCTGTTTGCAAATGACCTTTTTTCTAGACGCTAGGCATAAATGGGTTAATTGCACTTTTTGGTGCGGCATTGATAAGCATTTAGTCTGGTTTACACCGTGTTCAATAAATATCATTTAACTTACTTAAATGTTTGTTTTAGAAACAAAAAACACACATATTATTGGTTGAATGTACTTTTTATATCGTTTTTTGTACACATAACCACACATGTACGGAATCTGGTGTTTACATGCGGCCCAACTGTTCGTATTGTGGGAGTCGACACGACTGCCTAAACTAATTCGATGTAAACATACATTGGATATAAACTTACCATGTGCATGTAAAATGCTTCTGCTTATTTTAACGACGTGGTTGATTCTGAAGCATTTAAATTATCCTGCCGATGCCAAAATCCCTTCGATTTTGATTCAAACGGTTATTATATGAATTATGAAATATATGAATCTTCCGCTTAAATACCTGTCAACTATGATCAATTCAACAGTTTATTGTGTATATAGTAGACTCTTGTCCATGAGAATACAGAATATACATGTTATGTATATAACAAACGAGTTGTCAAGTGACTAGTAAGTTGTATAAAAATAGAGTACATTTTCATATACAAACAAATAATAAGCGAGAGGTTTATCAATGTTGTATGATAAATCTTCATAAAGTATTATGTACGAATGTGTTCTAGTTGTCGAGGGATAATCATAATACAGATTAACCAAGTTTCTAAGTTTAAAGGCTTTGTTCACATATAAAGCAAGATTATTGTTAATTCGAACATTTTCGGATTTCATTAATTCAACAAATTCAAACATATTTGGCTTTTTCCAATAGTTGTTATCAATATACAACTTTCTTATTTTTGTACATAGTTTACATTCAATTACAAATTGATACTCATCTTCGAGCATATGACAACAATTACAATGTCTCTCCTCATACGGAATAGGAATAGGTTTTTGCCATCTCCCGGCCTCAACTTTCAGTCTATGTGATCGAACTCGAATTCATATTGTATCATATTAAGATACAAGCATTACAGGACATTTAAATGCCTCAATTGTGTGTCAAATGTCCATTTATATTTGTCGAAATTCTCTTCAGCAAAAGTTTACATGCACAATATTTATGCTACTCTATCTGCTAGGGGGGAGTAACATTTAGTCACGTGTATAAACACGACCATGCGTTGTTAATATCTTGTCCTCACATGTATTAACGCTTATTAAAATATTTATGTTAGTTATCATAAAACTTGTCCCGGGGGACACAAAGCCTCTTTAATGCTCAAAATCAACTTCGTAAAATAAAGTTAACACCTAAACAATCAATGTTCCTTATAGCAAAAGCCACAACTTCAACGCTAGATATGGCACGATTTTTGTAGATACAAAATGCTCGTTTTTATTTATTTGTGACACAATTAATTCAATTTCAATTTCCGCGAATATACTATTCATACGACACACAAACACTAAAATGACATCATATTAGTGTTCATGTTGTGACGTAATTGCACATTGTTCGTAGGGAACACACAGTGACAAAGTTCATTTCTGATTTCATCGCGATTTATTTCTGTTGAATATTCTCTAATACAACGCTTGCTTATGTTTGTGAAATACAATCTTTCAGCGCGGCGGCCAATATAGCCGCCACGTCAAGAAAACGTGACAAATCTAACCGCAGAATGAATGTCTTACAACAACCACACAGCATTTTATTCCAAGATTCATAAACATAAAATTTAGATAGTTCCTATCCCATTCATGATTGGTTGACTATACTTTTCCCTTGATTCACTAAACCCCACCCTTGAATAACTCTTTATGATTGGATGGATGCTCATGCATCTATCACACGTCACAGCAGAAAAGTGCAATAGACAGTTATCACGTTTGACCAATATATTCGTGATGAACATGTGCAGATAATAACCGTTGGGAACAGGAGACCTCATTTCAATAAGCATACCCGACCATATAAACAGATGTTCTCTATGGCCAAACCACATTGGGAATATGAAACCACACTTCTAAAATCAATTATGCAAACCCCGATACACATTCAATCCGAACTTGTATCCGTTATGTACCTAGGGAAATTGGAATTACACTTATATAATCAATTATTTAAAGTTCATTATATATCATATCTGAATTGGGACTTGTTAAGTCTGTTGTGTATTGGTTTGAAGTAATGTTGACCTACGAGTCAAATTGTTAATCAAGAACTAATAACAATTTGTTAACATTATATGTTGTTATGTAACACAACCTCCCCCCTTAATTTGATTTTTTCTCTATTATATGATACAAAAATAATCTTGAAGATTTTAGCTATGGAAGTACATGAAAACATTGTTCATATTAACACATACGATAAAAAAATCTTTTAGATGGAACAATTGAATCATGAAAACATCAAAAAATCATTGATCAAAACACATATATGATGAAAATCTGTAAACATTAATTAAATTTAAGCGAGTGTTTCTGCTGAAATATATAACATTTGTTATTGTTATACAATGTAAATGTCAATCGGGATGTAGAGGAGCACATCATCTGTGGAACGTTGGACATCAGTACATCATCTGTGGATCGTTGGACATCGGTACATATGTTGTCGTCCATGTACTATTGAAGTTGTTGCTCGCTGCAAAAACACCGTCAATTGAAGTCGGGCCGGTTACTGCCTTCGCGAAGATTAAGATCGATCCGTCTCAAAGTCGTGTAGGCGAATCGGGTCTCTCCCTGTCGCTGTGACGATTAAGATTAGCCTATCATCAGGTCGTCCTTGGCGATTTGCGTGCATTTGGTGTTTCTGATCTGATTTCCGTTGCTCATAATGCGTGATATATTTTCGTTTCCGTTGAATTCATCATTGTTGTTGTTGTTTGCGTTGTTGTTTGTAATTTTGTTGTTGGTTCCAGCGTCTTCATTTCTCTCGGGACATTAAGATCCTCTATTGGCCATAATGCTCACAAGGTATTAACTATAGCAGGGTTACCCTTGATGTCTTTAGTCTCGGAAGTATCACTCCGAATACGTTATCTACGCATGTCAAATAGTTGAACGGCTGCATCTACTCTATAGTGTTTAACGTCATAAGTATTTTGTCCAGTGTTGCGTCACTTGTTGTCCTTCGAAAACTTCTGGCGTTGGGTCTTCTTTTAGCGATTGAACCATGTATTTACTTTGAGAGTAAACACAGTGATGTCCCATGCTAATCACGTTGTTTGTTTCTTCAATTCGTTGTGAAAGGCGTTGTTTCGTGATGTCATTCTCCTTTGGCGTGGTCTTCAAATCTCAATTTTTCATCTGCGTTGTGTTGATATAAGTATCAGTTGTTCAAAATCATGGCAAACATTTATAAACATCCCCTTAAGTTATTCTTAAATACCGTCATGACAACGTACTATGAATTCTTAGTAAACAGAACCTTTTTACACCGATTACTATCGAAACACTCCCTTTAAAAGTACACAACATCTCGTTATGTTACGTACGTGCTACCAGTAAATTTGTGACAGATATGCGCTACTTTATTTACCTAGGGTATTGCACTTTAAACAAACGTATCGCGTCCGTATCTTAAAATAAAAAAATCTCCTGTGTACCATTAGAGTTTAGGGTTTTTCTATCGACATTTGACCCTGCTCGCTTTTAAATACGCGCGTTGGTCTAAAAAATTGTGTAAACTTTAAAGAAAAGGGCAGACTTTTTATATATGCATTCATAATACCAGAACATGTATCGGTATACTTCAAAATTCAGGTCTTTTGCTCCTAATCGAACTATTCAAATAATTCTTATGCAACATCGCATATTCTGTCCGTAGCGTAATATGCTTCAATGGCACAGGAATAAGTTCTCTAAATCATGAGGATGCTAAGGTTATCAGAACCTCGGACTCGGTATGTCCGAACGCTGATCAGTCAGCCATGCTCATAAAATATAATTGTAACCTTAAGCAAGGGTAGCCGATTAATAGTAGATCCGTGAATCTTTGTAATATTCTCAATTAACATTAATGTTCTTTTTTGCACGCTTACATTCCTTATTCCTTTATTCCATTAAGGCATGACCATATTAAATTAGTCAAGTATACTGGTTTTGTGAACGTCTCTGAATTCTAATTTATGTACAGGTCCCTAGTTCATATCGTACATAAAATGACGTAAATTCGGATAGTCTCTCATGTATATTCCTTTTTTTACCTTCTAATTTCCTATATTATTATATAAAAATATTACATTTTTTCAAAAATCCTTAATTATGGATACACCTTTAATATCCGTATTTTTATAATGTATGAAAATTATGTTACATTCTTCTAAAATTCTCATTTTCTCGTACGCTCTACTTAAACGAAAATTTACAAAAATACCATCAATTACAAATGTATTATTATTATGCAAAAATGTGTCCGATATTTATGAACAATTTACCGATAAATGCAAAAATGTATTGATTTTGATACTCGCAAAATTTCTCCGTACATAATATTTTATTATTTAATAAAAAAATAACATCTTACTACGTAAATTTCGTTAAAACAATTCTTAATAATTTCGTTATCATGACGCCTTTTATTTTTTTATTTCTTACTTTATCAAACTTTAATTTCCCCCCAGTTTGCCATAATTTATGAATACACTGACCGTTTTCCATGTTGCGTTGGTCTTTTACATCTGCGTTGTGGTCTTTTGGCTCGTGATGATAATCGTGATGATATAGTGTGCAATCTTGTAATCATTTTCCAGAGTTCAGCGGCACCATAAAAAGTACTGTGTGACGTAATTGCACATTGTTCGTAGGGAACACACAGTGACAAAGTTCATTTCTGATTTCATCGCGATTTATTTCTGTTGAATATTCTCTAATACAACGCTTGCTTATGTTCGTGAAATACAATCTTACAGCGCGGCGGCCAATATGGTTCATATCATATTGATTTTGAGTAGTAATAGGATTTAAGAGGAATACTACTAAATATCCGAGCATGATCTTTCAACGTCAAAATCAGTGATGTTACATGTTAGGGTCCGTTAATTTTGGCAGCACAACGATTCCCATCCAATCAGACACAGAAACACGTAGTATCAAATAAAACATATTTTGTATTAAATTAATAAACATATTGTTTTCTACATTAATATTTCATTCGCATTGACTTCAATAATACAACTATATATTTCACTGCAAAAAAGCCATTATCGTGGAGATCATTTTTAGCTCATCTATTTTTTGAAAAAAAAATGAGCTATTGTCATCACCTTGGCGTCGGCGTCGGCGTCGGCGTCGGCGTCGGCGTTGGCGTCGGCGTCCGGTTAAGTTTTGCGTTTAGGTACACTTTTCTCCGAAAGTATCAATGCTATTTGCATTCAAACTTGGTACACTTACTTACTATCATGAGGGGACTGGGCAGGCAAAGTTAGATAACTCTGGCGTGCATTTTGACTGAATTATGTGCCCTTTTTATACTTAGAAAATTGAAAATTTTGGTTAAGTTTTGCGTTTAGGTCCACTTTTTTCAGAAAGTATCAATGCTATTGCATTCAAACTTGGTACACTTACTTACTATCATGAGGGGACTGGGCAGGCAAAGTTAGATAACTCTGGCGTGCATTTTGACAGAATTATGTGCCCTTTTTATACTTAAAAAATTGAAAATTTTGGTTAAGTTCAGTGTTTAGGTCAATTTTATTCCTTAAGTATCAAAGCTATTGCTTTCATACTTGCAACACTTATTAACTATCATAAGGGGACTGTGCAGGCAAAGTAATGTAACTCTGACTGGCATTTTGACAGAATTATGTGCCCTTTTTATACTTAGAAAATTGAAAATTTGATTAATTTTTGTGTTTAGGTCCACTTTATTCCTACAGTATCAAAGCTATTGCTTTCATACTTGCAACACTTATTAACTATCATAAGGGAACTGTGCAGGCAAAGTTTTGTAACTCTGACCGGCATTTGGACGGAATTATGGGCCCTTTATACTTAGAAAATTGAAAATTTGGTTAAGTTTTGTGTTTTGGTCCTTTTTACCCCTAAAGTTTCATAGATATTGCTTTCATACTTGGAACACTCGCAAACTAACAGTAAAAGGACAAGTTGCATAACTCTGGATGTCATTTTTACGGAATTATGGCCCTTTTTTGACTTAGTAACTTTGAATATATGGTTAAATTTTGTGTTTCGATCCACTTTACTTCTTAAGTATCAAGGCTATTGCTTTCAAATTTCAAATACTTTCATGCTATCATGAGGTTACTGTACCTGGCAAGTTGAATTTTACCTTGACCTTTGAATGACCTTGACTCTTAAGGTCAAATTATTAAATTTTGCTAGAGATCATCTCACAAATGACCACCACACCCTCACACTATACCCCCCACACCCCCCCCCCCCCCCAATTTTTTTAAACGGTTAAAAAACACAACTTTTTATTTTTATTATTTTATGTTTGAAATACCGTCCAACCATCGCACCCAAGAATCCCCCCACCCCCCTCCCCCCCACCCGAATCCCCCCCTATTTTTTTTTTTAAGATCATCTCACAAATTACCACCACACCCTCACACAATACCCCCCCCGCCCCTCCCCACCTCACCCCCCCCCCCCCCCCCCCCCCCCCAATTTTTTTTGAACCGGTTAAAAAACACAAATATTTATTTTTATTATTTTACGTTTGAAATACCGTCCAACCATCGCATCCAAGAATCCCCCCCCCACCCCCCCCCACCTCCACTCCCCCCCCCCCCCCCCCCCGATTATTTTTGTGCATTTTTTGAAGATAATATAATAAATGTCAACACCCCCACACTATACACCCCTCTTCACTCCACCCCTCCCTCCTTTGTGATTGAAAATGAGAGTCCCTTCACCTTTAACAAGAAAATAGATGAGCGGTCTGCACCCGCAGGGCGGTGCTCTTGTTAAACGTGTTTCAATTTTTGGAATAAAAAAACTTGTTCAATGGTGTAATAACATACGAAAAAATAATTAACTTTTTCAATCCATCGCTACGCCCATTTATAACCATACAACTCCTATCTAATTTAACCCATTTATGCTTAGTGGACTCTCCCAGCCTTCTAAAGTGGATCAATTTATTTCAAAATTAGGGATGTCTAGTATATTTATTTCTATGTTTAGAATATTTTTTACAGAAATTCCTTTAAGCAAACAGCGAAGACCCTGATGAGACGCCGCATCATGCGGCGTCTCATCTGTGTCTACGCTGTTTGCCAAGGCATTTTTTCTAGACGCTAGGCATAAATGGGTTAACGCAAAACATCATAGCATACTCAAGCGCACATAGTTGCTGCATTGACGTTCAGTATTATAACGTATATATTACATATTTTCAATACATAAAGAGAGACTCAAGCAACGCACACGTATGATACATCGATAAGTCCGTGTCCTTTAAAGTTTTAATGTCACAAACGTAACACACGAATAATCTATCATTTATAATACAGAGTTTGATAAATACACGAACCATTTAATTACGGGATATCAGTATGCTGTCGTTTAATCAAAGGGAATGAAAAGAAAGGGTGTTAATTTAGTTACTTAACCAGTACAATACAAATGATATCATAAACTTAATGATATGGGCCGGTATTCACCAACCACCTAAGTATATGGTGTATATTTCGTTTTGCAATGCAAGCCACGTGTTTTGTGGTGACATTTGATTAATTGTGTCTTGTTCTGTGAAAATTGGGCAAAATGCATGCGTGTAAAGTGTCGTCCCCGCTAAGCCTGTGCAAATTATAAATACGCTTTGCGTTGCTTTGGGGCGAAATATGATTAATATTGTTTTGTGAGTACAAAAGTACCTGTTTCTGATAAATTCTGATTTGAATTACTTCATTTCGCTGAGCAGCTGTACTGGTAAAACTTTGGGAAACTAGTCAAGTTTGGCACACAGACAGATGAAATAAAAATCAATAATTAATGGTGATGTATACTTGTCATACTACAGTGAAACTTACAACAATCATTTTCTTGAAAAATAGCATGCTCTGTAACTCCAAATGCTTTGTGATGACTCTTGATTGCATCACGCATTTCATACCGCTTACTTTTACATAATAATGCATACTTCTAAAACAGTCCTTTTTTTCCTGTTCACTTAATACTGGTGTTATCGCTGTTGACATGGTTTAATTGTAATTGTGTTATACTTATTGTTGAATATATAAAACCTTCGGCGTAATGGGAGTGCGATTAACACTTTAATACTTTGGTGTCTGGCTTATTGAGAACATCTTTAAAACCATAGCATGCAAAATGTATGAAGGATACTGTTCAACAAATGCTAAATATTTTTTATGAAGAATCTACATAAAACATGAATATGGTGCTAGCAAACATTCAATACATTTTGGATATCCTTTGCGGAGTGAGATTTTTTGTTTCAACGTTGATAATCGTGTTTGCTTTGATGTAAGCTTTTGATGTGACATATAGTAGCACTAAAGATGCTTAAGCTTTTATTCGATATCAACAAAATATATTGACTCTTGTTGTTTACACCTTTGAATAAAAACTCAGACAGGAATATACCGTGTTATATTCTTATTTTATGGCGCCATGTGTGTTTTGCGATATTTAATATATTCTTGAATGTTTTAATTGGAGAACATGCCCGTTATTTAACTCAGCAACATAAATAACGTGTAAATAATACCACCGCAAGTGACAGAATGTATTAAAAAATCAATCAAAGACGATCAACTGCCAATAAACATAATGTCCATGACGCATAAAATATTGTTTAATCAAATGTCTGCTCTTAACTTCATAACATGTTAAAACACCGAATGAACATTGGGTTTGCCCTGTGCTGTACTACAACAGGGTTTGGTTGTAGTTGATGTTTTTGCTCATCAAGGAAACACTCAGAACAATATTTTTTACGGTTCACCTGCGAGGCTGTTCATTGGTCACATACGAGCAATTAAAGCCCTAAAACCACACCAACATTTGCAGTTTCTAACGACGCCCAAATATTGATTTCTAGAAAAACGCGTATTTCAAACGCTCGTGTTACAACCCCGTGCAATAATTTTAAATGTGCCCATGTGATTCGTTGAAACCTTACCCTATTTTGAACCAGCTTTGTCAAGAGGTCTAATTCTTGGTGCAAGTCTTCTTTAAATGTGCACATTTGATTTGTTGGACCATTACTTTGGGAGGACGAATTTGTGATCCAAATCTACTTTAAATATTCCTCAAACATATTTCTGAACAGTAATAGTAAATAAGCGCTGATATATGGCTTTCTATTCATTTTTATATATCAATCAATCAATGGTTTATTGACAATCCGGCATTCTGCCTTTCGCCAAGAATATATATACAAAAAGACGTGGACAAGACAGGGAATCATTCAATATAACATATAACCTATTAAAGTATAAACAAATATGTAAAAAAAAAACACTTGTGCATAATAAAAAATAACATGAAAGATTATGGAATACATTTATGTGTGAAAACATGAAATTATACATCAGCTAAACGGTTTACTTTCTCAGATCTAAGTTTAAAAGAGTCTGTCAAAAATTTTGCAATAGTTTTTAGTTTTAGAACATTTGTGCAAGGCATCATTGTTCTGTATTTACTTATGATAGGCCAGGATGTCCTTATATTTTTTTTATACGTAATTCGTTATATAATGGACAACAAAGTAAAAAGTGATATTCGGATTCGCATACATTTTGATTACAAAGTTTACACTTTTCTTACCGCTCTTCTCGTGATATCCTATTATATCTGCCAACTGCTAATTCAAGACAATTTGAACTTAATCGAAATTTGCTCATTAGGATTCTGGAGTTTTCGTTGGAGATACAATCAAGGTATTATTTTCATATTCGAAGCGTTTTTTTTATTTTAAGTAGAATTCCATTTTCGGCTGTAAAGATAATGTAGCACTTCATTCTTGTACAAATTGATCTTTCAGTCTTTGAGTTACCTGGTATTCAATATCGTCTGTTAATTCAGGAGTACTTAGCATATAGCCAAAGCCAATGTTGTCTAAACTTTATTTTAAAGCCTTGCACCATAGATTATTTTTCGTACAATTAGAATTGGTTAAAATATGCATCTGTTCTGTAAACACTTGATATAATACTGAATTCTGATTACCTGCAATTTTCATCCAACAACGCGAAGCCCTTTGTTTGGCTAAAACAGCTCAAGGAAATCTATCCTGTACAGCATAGTTAGAAGTTGATTGTTTTACACAGAGAATATTTGTGCAAAATTTGCAATGCAATTTATCAATATCAGAGATGTCATAGATGCCCCAAACTTCAGAACCATACAGGATGATTGGCGCTACTAGTGAATCAAACAGCGATAGTTTGGTTATGATATCTAATTTGACACGGCTACAAATAGATAAAAGATGATGATAAACTCTAAGAGTTTGTTCATTTAATATTTTTATATACTTAACTACAAACTAAAAATATGAAGTCACACCTACTCCTAAGGCTATGTTGTTTCGCGTTCATGAACTTTTTTCTTTTCATTTCGTACATGGTAAGCATAAACATAATAAGATTCAAACTTGCGCAACATTATGTTTGTATATATACCTTCAACTTAATCTTTGAATTTAGTTCTTGAACAACTGGTCCTAGAGCATCTGCGTAAGGTGTCGGCGTAGATCAGCTCGTACATTCGACATCAGTAACATTTGGTCCTAGAGCATCTGCGTAAGGTGTCGGCGTAGATCAGCTTGTACATTCGACATCAGTAACAACACGCCCCGCCTTATTTTGGATTTTTGTTTAGAAAGATAGCCCTTGAACGTAAAAAAAATCAATACAAGCGGAAAGTGTAGTCTCCAACTTGACTTGCCCTTTTCATCAAACGGGAAGTTCATTTGTATCGTTGAATAATATGTCAACTACGTAGTACTTTGTGAAGTTAACCCATTTATGCCTATCATCTAGAAAAAAAGGCCCTGGAAAACAAGTTAGACCAATATGAGACGCCGCATGATGCGGCGTTTCATCGGGGTCTGCGCTGTTTGCTTAAAGGAATTTCTGTAAGAAATATTTTAAATATAGAAATAAATATACCAGACATCCCTAATTTTGAAAATAAATTGATCCAATTTAGAAGGATGGGACTGTCCGCTAGGCATAAATGGGTTTAATAAGTAAGAATATCTAGTTTGTTTGTGCTTCCGAATTTCATCTACCTCCACACGTCGACGTTTTTTTGTAATCTTTTCAGTCTGTTATTTATGAATGAACATACCAGACGCGCTATGTATACTGAAGTTTATAATGATGTAAATTTTTTATTGGCAAAAGGTTGAATATAATTTAGACTCTTTTTTTACTGGCATTATGATTCAGCATGCACGTGAATTCAATAGAACATTAAATATCATACAGTCAAATCATGGTAATGGGTACGAGTGCATTTTAAATATGTAACCTTAACAACTTTTTATTTATTTCTCATTATTTTTAGCGAACATGTGAGCAAGTAAAGCCTTTATACTACTGACATACTGACATTATCAGGCGTTCGAAATATTGCGTAAAAACACAAACCAGGCTACTGAACAGTAATTACTAATTGTACAGCTAATAGCATTGAGTTATGTGTCCTTAATGTAAATCCTCGTGCTGAAAGATATGTTTATGTTTTATTACAAACTTAGATATGTATTCATGTTGTAAATAATTGACGAATATTTACAAACAAAAAATAAATAAATAGACACAAAGTGATTCTTCATCTGTACCTTTACTAAATACAAGAACATTCGGTATTATAAGAAAGTGTTAAGCTAATGGCTGTTCAACAAATACCAAGCATTGTGTTTTGATCATGATTGTATATATAACAATGGTGATGCACATTTTAAAAAGCACTTGCGGTTTTATTTATGTAAATACCAACGTTGTTTCGTGTTTGTGTTATGTTAGAATCCTACGATGTTACATAAGGTAACATCTGTTTTTGTAAAGTGTACTTACCGTGCAAAATATATTTCTTAATCGTTGTATACAGATTTGGTTTAAAACACATACATACATGTTCCTGTTATGTAAGACTTACATTTAAGTATTTGTGCTTTATGCACTTGTGTTAGAGATTATTGTAAGTATTCCGGTATATACATGTGTATTAACGATATACACGTGTATATACATATGCACTTATGCCACGGCAAGTGGCAAAACATGTTTAAAAATCATTCATGAATCACAGTCCATACCAAACCCGTCGATGCAGCATTTATAACTCAAAAATACAGCATCAGTTTTCGAAATTCGCTCTCGCTAAAGCCAAAGTATAAAACAAATCGGGGTATTGGGCGCGGCATATCGTCTTATTTGTGTAGACATCTGACAAGACATTTCGGAATGGATCCAATAATTGGAGAGCGGACATGAAAAAGGACGGAGAAAATGGCTTCATTTTCGTGAACAATCATATTCAGTTCAGATGGAGATAAATCGCGTAAAGTAGCTGCTATAGGGTTTACTATGATTAAAATAAGGCTTATTAAGGAACGTCGGATATTGATGCATATGCGTTAAGTGTCGTACAGTCCGCACACGTTTATCAAGAACGACAATTTCCGCCTTGATTGGTTGTTCGTTTAGAAGAGACTTCCTTTAAAAGAAAAATCCCATAAAGCGGAAAGTGTCGTCCCTTATCAGCATATACTTTTCTATATTATTCAGTTTCAAGCTGCCAATGCAATTATATTCGTGTACCAACAAATGATACACGGGAAGCTATAGCTGTCCCAAACGAATTTATATTGACTGTGAGAATTTGCGTGATCGATGTTATAAATTATGTGTTTTCTTTATTACCGACAGTGCAAACCCAACCGTAAAAAAAACGCATTAATAAAGACAAAACGGCGCTTTAAATGAAATTGTTTGGCTTCTCTTGATTATATCGAATAATAGAACATAACCAATAAAAATATGTTTTTTGTAATAGAATTTTAAAGTACGAACATTCATTTTAAATGCAAGAATGCTTTCATTGTTCATAATCTTTTTCAGAAACAGGAATTTTAAGACAGGACTGTGTAAGACAATACAATACAATACAGTTCAATACAATACAAATAAAGTCAATACAAAACAATAGAGGGTAATAAAGGATAATAATTGACAAAACATGAAAATACAGGACAATACGGGAAAAAAACAGGACTAATGCAATACAAAACAACACAAGACAGTACTTGAAAATACAGCACAATACAGGACATTACAGAACAATACATGCACCAAGTCACTACATATCAAACTACTCAAAAGTGGAACTGTCAAAACTATCAATTCAAAGCCCAGAATATTTTTCACA
Source organism: Dreissena polymorpha (assembly GCF_020536995.1). Classification (NCBI taxonomy): domain Eukaryota; kingdom Metazoa; phylum Mollusca; class Bivalvia; order Myida; family Dreissenidae; genus Dreissena; species Dreissena polymorpha. The sequence continues at coordinate 171,170,896 of NC_068355.1, forward strand.
ACACACACTTTGGAATTAATATTATCCCAAAAGCATTGTAATTCAAATCAAACAAAAATACCAATAAATATCATTACATTTAATATAAAAATGCATTACTCAATATTTATTTTAGAAATAAGTGTTTTCTATTGAAAGCTGTTGGATTCTCTGCTTCTTGAGAAGATCAGAGAAAATAGCATCTATGCTTGCAATATTAAGACAAGGCTTTTATTTTAAATAAAATATTAACAAATGAATCTCCGCAAGAAGTATAAAGGGACCAATTCGTGTAGCCATTAATATGACGTTTATTTAAGGCAAAGCAGAATAATACAGGTAAAACAGGACAATGTAGTAAAAACAGGACAATACATAACGAGACAGGACGAGAGAGTTCAAGACAGGACAACGCAATACAAAACCATACAATTCGGGACAATACAAAACAAAACAGGGTAATACAGGACAATAAAGGACAATACATGAATATACGAGAACATACAAGAAAATACATGCCCATGCGAGACAATACAAAACAACACAGGGCAGTACTGGACAATACAGCACAATACAGGCCAAACAGGGCAATACTGAACAATAAACAAACCAAATCGCTGAATATGGAACAAAGCAAAAATGCAGTAACTTTAGTGGAACTGTCAAACTGTCAATGCAAAGCAAAAGGGGTTAAACCAATTGACGAAATCACAATATGCCCAGAATATATTTCACAACATACACTTCTGAAATAACATTATACCATATTCAAATTAAAAAACAATACAAATGAATATCAATACATTTAATATAAAAAATGCATTACTGAATGTTCACCATGGAACGATATAATTAAGTGTTTTCAATAGAAAGCTGTTGGATTCTCTGCTTCTTGAGAATATCTGAGCACATTGCATCATATAATCATATTTCACATCATTAGTTATGCATTTTATGAATAAGCCGTGATACATGATGTCAAATGCCTGAAAGCATAGTTTGAATGTACTAGTATATACACAATTATAATGTTCCATATTATTTTTAAAAAATGTTATCATCCAAAGTGTTGGTAAACACAACATATTTGTCTTGCTACATTATCAAGGTGTTCTGATTTGATTTGTTTTCGCTTATCAAGAAAACGCGAAAAACACTTCATACTTTACCTACTCGCTATTAACCTGTCGTATGAACCATTTCAACAGGAAACAACTGAAACGTACGCATGTTCTTACAACTTGCCAAAATACTAATTACTAGCAGAAAGTTTGTCTGTAACGTTTGTATTTCAACGCGTGTCTGATGATGAATGTGCACCCTATATTGGTTGGATAGAAAGTCCAGTAGGGCGCAGTCTTGTTACATCGATGTTTAAATGCGCATTATTGCTGCAACGATGATTGCATCAACATTCTTCCTAAATTTATGTTTAAATGCGCATTATTGCTGCATCAATATTTAAATGAGAATTTTTGCTACGTTGATGTTTAAATCGCATTCTTGCTGCATCGATACTTAAATGCACGTTCGTATTTAATTGGTATATAATTGAGCATTCTTGCTGCATCGATGTTTAAATGACCAGTCTTGCTATATCGTTATTAATATGCGCATTGTTGCTCACTCAATGTTTAAGTCCGCATTGCCGAGACATCAACTTTAAAATGCACAATAACAGAATAGTGAATACTTGCTATATCTATGTTTATAAATGCTAAAATTAGTAGTGCGACTTCCCGTTCAAATTTGCATTAATACAACATTGATGTTTAAATGCGCGAGAAACAGCGTACACACCAGCTTAAAGCATAAAAGAATGGTGATTTAGGATTTCCAAGCCATGCCTTTGTATTATAAAATAATAAATGATTAAATCAAACCTTTTTCCTGAGGTATATTGTTTCGTTTGTTATTACATGTGTTTGGTGTATCCGCTATGGACGTTGCTTGCCGCTCATGTTTAATTGCACACTTTTTTGATGCGGCATTTATAAGCATTTAGTCTGGTTTACACTGGTTTCAATAAATATACTTTTATTTGCTTTAATGTTTGTTTTAGAAACATAAAACACACATATTATTGGTTTTATGTACTTTTTATGTCGTTTTTGGTACACAGAACCACACATGTACGCAATCTGGTGTTTGCATGCTTCCCAACTGTTCATATTGTGGGAGTCGACACGACTGTCAAAACTGATTCGATGCAAACATACATTGGATATAAACTTACCATGTGCATGGAAAATGCTTCTGCTTATTTTAACGACGTGGTTGATTCAGAAGCATTTGAATTATCCTGCTGATGCCAAATTCACTTCGATTTTGATACATATGGTTATTATATGAATTAGAAGTCGTCAGCTTATAAACCTGTCAACTATGGTCAAACTCAAACGCATATTGTATCACATTTTAAAAAAAAACAAGGATTACATGACATTTAAATCCTCAATTTATTGTCTAGAGTCCATTTACATTTGTGGAAATTCTTTTCAGCAACAGTTTACATGCAAATTATTTAAGCGGGACTGCACGATTTTGTCAAATTTAATGAATTTATATAAAATGTGTAAACAAAATATTATGGATCTACATATATTTCAATATAAATTAAAATAAACGTTAAGAAGAACATGAGTTGAAAAATGCGAAATAAGCCAAATATTTAATTCTGAAATCGAGAATGCCTGTACAGTCGAATTCGCCAGTATGTGTATCATGAATGTACGTCGTGAATCTAACTTTAGCTTTACGGATCAGTTTAATGTCCTGGAACGGTATCTAGCCATAAAACACATGAACACTAACTCTGATCCTAATAAAAAGACGAATGCTTCGGTTATTGTAGGAAAATATGTACGAACTATCTTCGTCACAATCGGTTCGGGGCGCTAATTTGTCTTTGCTGCATTTTATGAAATTATTCTTCAATGTATACTTTTTCTTGCCTATTGTGTGTAATTGTAATAATTTTTAATCAATATTTTACAATTTAACACATATATAAATTATACAGTCCCGCTTTAATGACTATAACCCAAGGCATGCGCAGATAAGGCTTATGCGATATGCTTTCGCGCAGTCTGGTCAGGTGCTGCGCTGTCCGCTCAAATGTCACGCAATGTTGCGTTTTCTCATTACAGGGAGCATGATCACGTGACTTTGTGGGGTTCCCCCTTTTAACTTTAATGGATGTAAACACGGCGGTGAGTGGTTCTTTATTTAATATGACTGTTTAAAACTTTTTTCATAAGAATCTCAACTAGTGCAATAAAAAATTCTGTATTCTGCTTATTGCGATGTGAATTACTTTATTTAATAAGTCTGTGTTCTTGTTACAAAAATTTGACTGTTCTACACGGTTATGTTTCACGCAAAGTGAAATTTTATCACCGATTTCAGACGTATTCAAGGATTTATTATACCTTAAGATATCGGCACAGACTTCGAGAAAAACTGTCTTTAATACTTGAAATATTTACAAACAATACAGTTCTTATTCTGTGCAGCCAGTGTGTAAACCCCTTAAACCCCGTTGATGCTAAGCCCTGATTAGAGGACATTGTAGCTCCTGAAAAGACAGTGCGGATGCGCGGTCTGATATCGAGTTACGCTCGCTGCTTAAAGCATTAGGTCCATTTTAGCATAACTCGGTTCATAGTAGGTCATTATTTATATTTCAGTATAAAGTTAAAATATATGCAACTCTATTTGCTAGTGGGAGTTGTAATATTTGTCACATGTATAAACACGACCATGGAAATGTTAAGTTCGAATTGATACACCTTCTTCAATATGGACATTCTTATAATATTGAACAAATATTAACACAAAGTGTGATAATGAACAGTATGCACACAATTAACAGAACAAGTCCGATATAGTTTTTTCCAACTTTAAACGTGCGGTGGTCCACGGTCCCCATTGAACTGTTCTTCTGAGTTGAACGCCGTTTAAGGTGTCAGGTGAAAACCATTGTGCGTAGTGTAACAACCCGTATAATTCACAAGAAATAAAGCAGGGTTGTCGGTAAATGCGTGATTGTTGTTGCTAGTTTATTTGTGTTTTTTCTTTTATTTGGTCATCATATAGAAGAGTTCATTTACGAAAAATATGTAAAATTGATGGACATTTCATGATCAAAGTATAGTGAAAGAAATTATAGTGTTAACATAGTACATACACAAATCAGGAAGTGATTACAGGGGTGTTTAAATAAATTAAGACTTTCACATTTCATATGAAGTAAAGATATTTAGTGTATTTTGTTGTCGCTTGAACGTTAGCGAGTATGTTCAAATTATTGTTAGTTTCTAAATAATAGTTATATCTGCTTCATCGAAATGATTATGTTTGAAACTATTGCCGCGCGCTATCTTCAGCGCAAAATTATACGATACTTTCTATAAATTCTTAATAACTACAATCTGCTGTAAAATTTTAATTTTTGTAGACACGTAAAATCATTGATTTCTGATTGTGAAATACATGACGAATTTGCGTCGGTTACTTTCTAATCAAGGTCGACACTCTCCGTCTTATCTTAATTTTGCTAATAAGAGACTTTCTTGAAACGAAAAATATCATACAGGCCGAAAGTGTCGCCCCTGATTAGCCTGTGTGGAATGCACCCGCTAATCTGAGAAGACATTTTACGCACGTGCATTAAACCCCCTTTTCATAGAGCACGGCCAGAATGATTTTACAGTATTTCATACGTAGCTGATGTAATATCGGATGTTTACTTTAGATGGTAAAAAATAACCTTTTAGCATTACGCACCTCCATGAGATCTGAACACAAAAAAAATAGCATTGTGTATACAATGGTAAATAAAACATATATACTGTGAAAGCTATTTATACCTATAAATTTAATAAAAATGAAACTAAAAATTCTCTGATTGGATAAAACTTTACTCAAATTTGTAGCACAGTTTTCCAGGACGAGGCTCGATTGAAACAACTGGAAGTTGACGAATGTCAGAAAAAAAAAGTGCGAAGATTAAGTATATTGCCATTGTCATATGGATGCTTGCACATTAAAATATTCCAAAAAAAGACTCATTTATTTATTTTATTTCACGGTAAAGTGCCTTATATAAATACGCTTAGGAAAGCTCGTTAGTTTTTGCTTATATCCAATAACCTACCCCAACATAATTTATTCGGTTCGCGGTATTCGAGCCCGGCATTAAAATCCAACCTATACCTCTACTCTACTAAGACTTATAATGAAGTCCGTCGAGCGATGGGCGCAACATATTGTTTTGTAAACTTTATTCGCGGGGTATACAAGGACTTTTTACAGCGATATCGACCGAAAATTCGAAGTTCGTTACTAGTCGAACACTTTAAATGTATAAATATATTATAAGGCCTTAAATGACACTTAAACATATCCTAAATATCTTAACATTAAGGGGAAAACTGATGTTCTGTAACAAAAAAAGCCTACACAAGTTATCGCCCAGTATGTGTTTTTCAAATTACAATCTTTTGAAAGAACACAACAAGGTATAACTGATTAAGAGGGTAATGTCCTGACTTGATTATTAACGCTTTTGGGGGACAAAAAACTATTAAATACTACCGCAATTACCAGTGCTTACGAATAAATTATTTTGATTCAAATACGATTGGATATATTATGCGTGTAAATTCCTTCATACATACTCCGCCAGTATTACGGAAAGTTCAAAGTTACTAGTCTGTGACGGCACATTATAAATCGCACTCTGGAGAACTCCCCAGTGCAATCTGAACGCATCGGACAGTGGGCTACACCACACCGTCTCTCTGATGTACGAAGGCGGCCGTCATATTGGATTTGGAACTACTTTTGAAAACAAAATGGCTGCCCGACGGTTTCAAACCTGACGTAAAGAAGAAACATTAAAATGTGTTGTTTGTAGCTCGTCTGTTTCAAGATTACATTCTTTATATAATATTAAGTGTAAATCTGTGAATTCACACAACATAACATTGAGTACTCCTAGTCCAATAGTATTAATTATCAATGATGACTTCATGTAGTCAATATAAATTGCCGCAATAGTCTTTCGATGATTTCTGTTTTGGCAGACTCTTGGCTCAGATTTATTCTGAACGTGAATAATTTCAGCTATCCTATAAATATTAGGTCGATACATGTATACATCGGTAGATTACGTCTAATTATTTGGATTATGACATTAAGTTAATTTTACATTTTCACGTTTTGGTAAATTGAGAAAATTTTAAAACAATGTTTCAGATTTGCATATTTTGGTTTTAGTTATAATATTTGCAAGGAAACAGTAATACTGAACATTAACCATGCTCTAAAATAGCCATTATATGCATCTTTTGACGATTTAAAAGCCTGAAAATTATACAGCGTTGCAACACGAAACGATTGAATACTTTGGAGAAATCTGTTGTTGTCCTTATATTTTGTGAAGCTATAAAGAATGCTTATATATAGTATAAAATACATCCTTCAAAAAAAAGTCTTCATTCAATAAGCACGGATGTTTGAGTAGTCTAAATGGTAGACTTTAAATCCAGGACTCTAGGGGTCAGTGGTTCTAGCCCTGATGAGGGCTACTTTTTTTCCTTATTTTAATTGTATTCTTGATTTTTAACTGGCACCTTTAAATTGACTGTTTTCGTTATAATTTGTGACACTACAAGGATTGCTTACATAAAGTATAAAATACATCACTCATTGTATACACATGGAAGGCCGAGTGGTCTAAGCGGTAGACTTTTACTCCAAGGGTCAATGGTTCTAGCCAAGTTGAGGGTTGCTTTTTTATTTTATTTAATTTTATTCTTGTGTTTTATTGGAGCTTTTTAGATCGAATGTTTACATTTATCAATATTGCATTTTATGACACAAATAATTTGGGAGAGTTCTTTTTTTATTGTTTGATTGTGTGATATTTCAAGGAATGCTTATACATGTATAAAGTATAAAATAAACCACTGACTATGGAAGCACTGATGGCCCATTGGTTTAAGCGCTTGACTTTTACTCCAAGGGTCAGTGGATTTAGCCCAGTTAAGGAAGACTTCCTTTTTTTTTTTAAGCATAGCTGTTTAACGTCACTTTTGACCTTAGTTTACTTTTAATCATGACCAGTCAAATTCATACAAATTTTTCCGCCAGTAGGTCCCAAATGATAACATCCAAATTGTACATTAGCTAATAATACAAAAATCACTCTAAACAATGGATGCATATCATTTGAACAGAAATATGAATATATTTTAAAGAACATGTTCATGTTAATTACAATAAATTCAAAACATGATTAAAAACATTCTCTAAACATTACACCGAAACGTTTTTCCTTAGTTTAAAAAGCATTATAGCATTAATCACATGTCTCTAAAATTAAAAGAAGCTATTGTTTACATGCCGTAAGGTTCACACTAAACACTACAAAAACACACACACAAAGTGTAGCAAAGGTACACAAAGTCAAACACATGCTGCAAGGTCCAATAAACCGATTGTAACTCGTGGATTGCCTTTGTTATACCTTGATTGGAATTATATCAAAACTACTGTGGACCAAATAAAAACAGTTATTTATGTTAAAATCTTTGTTTCTCCTAAATATATTCCCCTATTAGTCTTACATTTATTAAATAAAGGATACACTGAATAACTTATTTGTGTTTTGATCTGACTTTACTTGTCTTTGTAGCCTTTGCTAGACTGTGTGTGTCTTTGCAGTGTTTAGTGAGACCCACTCCTATCTAAATTTGTAAACAGCATAGTTAAACATGTCAATGTATCAAGTCAAAAAATGTAATAATTTACACTAGTGTTAGTCTATTGCAAGTTTTAGTTCACTGATATATTAATTAAATGTGTTATTACTATTAATCATTTCAAGTGGCAAAATAATCAATCAGTTGTGTATTGCGCATCAGACCCAAGAAAGAATCGACGCTTGCTGAAGAACTTTTTATTTCAAGATGGTGAGCATAATTAATTGTAGATTTCACCAAGCGCTTATTATCCCCCGCCAGAGGCGGAGGGATATTGTTTTGGCGTTGTCCGTCACGGTCCGTCCGGCTGTCCGTCCAGCACTTTTGTGTCCGGAGCCATATCTTGGAAGTGCTTTGGCGGATTTCATTGAAACTTGTTATGAGTATGTATATGCATAAGAGGATGATGCACGCCAAATGGCATTGTACACCATCTGTTAAAAACAGAGTTATGGCCCTTTGTATCTTGAAAAAATGCTTTTTACTATAGGCTCTTTTGTGTCCGGAGCCATATCTTGGAAGTGCTTTGGCGGATTTCATTGAAACTTGGTATGACTATATATATGCATAAGAGGAAGATGCACGCCAAATGGAATTGTACACCATCTGTTAAAAACAGAGTTATGGCCCTTTGTATCTTGAAAAAATGCTTTTTACTATAGGCACTTTTGTGTCTGGAGCCATATCTTGACGGTGCTTTGGCGGATTTCATTGAAACTTAGTACGAGTTACATATATGCATAAGAGGATGATGCACGCCAAATGGCATTGTAAACCATCTGTTCAAAACAGAGGTATGGCCCTTTGTATCTTGCAAAAAAGCTTTTTTACTATAGGCACTTTTGTGTCCGGAGCCATATCTTGGAAGTGCTTTGGCGGATTTCATTGAAACTTGGTATGAGTATATATCCCCTGCCAGAGGTGGAAGGATATTGTTTTGGCGCTGTCCGTCCAGCTGTCCGTCCATCCGTCACTTTTGTGTCCGGAGCCATATCTTGGAAGTGCTTTTGCGGATTTCATTGAAACTTGGTATGAGTATATATATGGATAATAGGATGATGCCACCAAATGGCATTGTACACCATCTGATAATAACAGAGTTATGGCCTTTTGTATCTTCAAAAAAATGCTTTTTTTAGTGTCAAATATATAACACTTTTGTGTCCAGAAGTATATAGGCGGGGGATATCAATTCAACGAATTCGCTTGTTATATTGAGTTCTGCGGGTTTTTAAATGTACATAACATCAATAGCTTTTGCTGCCATTTTTTTATCGGATGCAATTTAGTTCAAACACCCATATGCCAAACGATTGACTGCCCACAATGTTTACCTAATTCTTGATTATGGACATTTTATGAGCAAATTATCTCGTGATATAATTGTGTTGTTACCAGTGCAGCAAGCGCCCCTTTTTTTCAACAACGATATGTTAAGTCATTGAAACTTTTAAAGTGTTTTCTGTTGAGTTCAGTAACAATGTTTATATGAGAATATCTGTAATATTATATATATATTGTTAAGTGTTTTTTTTTATTAAGCTAAACTTTTCAGTACATTATACTTTCTTGAAGAAATTTTGATGAAATAATCCCAGAACTTTCCAAGCATATGTTCTGTGGACATCTATTTTTCTTCATCTGTTTCTTTTACGTTAAAAATACTAGTTGGAAACTGTGTAGAGCTATGATTATCCCAATTTTGTACATGATCTGATGAACACGACCATTCCAAAACTCTATTTTAGTTTTTTTTACTGTCTGTTCATGTCAATCTACTATCTAGTCAATTAATATTTCTGTGTTTTTTGTTTAAACTATTTGGGATTATTTTGATGCATGTAACATCAATTAAAAAGTGTTATTTCTTACCGTACAAGTAATCAAACGTTTAATCTTGTAAAATGTTGCAACTCTGCCCTGTTTGTATATAAAGTTCATTGAACATTATATGGATCTTAATAGTTAGTGCAGCCCAAAATGTCGTATTTAGTTATTCTCATTATTTGCTACTTAATTGCTAGCATAAGAAACATACCATTGTAGTTATTTGAATATTTGTTTCGATTAAGTTGTTGCAGTTTCTTACCGCCTCACTGTCACATGTACCAACACATGTACTCACAGATGTAAATAAGCAAACACATTTTCAACAAGTTGTTGGGTTATGTGTCCAGATTTTTATGGGGTTCAATAATCTATTGAAATAAAAAAGGCATTTAATTGTTTCTAGAACAAAAAAAAAGTGGTTTTAAATAATCTTTTTCTGATTTCAGGTTCAGTGCTTGTGGAAAAACATGAGTTCCTGATCCAGAGTAGCTTTAAAGGCGAGCCCTTATGATACATGTCATTATCAATGTGACAGTTGCCTTAAAAAATTGATGGAGAATAATTTGTTTTTAAAAAGCTTAAAACGTTTATTTACACATTTTGTGTCAAGACTTAATTAAACAATTAATATAGTTGACAGAAATAATTGTAACCAATATTATTGCTGTTAATTGGAACATCCTTATAGTGTAAGCAAACACACCTTTCTATATGGAGAGGAAATCCAGGTTCAAATCCTGGTGAGGATCCCATATTAGCAGCAACTTAGATTATGTTTATATTGATTATACAAACAATACTTTTTGTTGTCTAAGTGTGTTGTAGTTAATTTGCAAATAAAATTTTCATTGTTTTTTTGATAATTTTCTCTATCTCACACACACTTGCACAGTAATTTTGTTTTACCTTATGTTATGTATCATTCGTATTAGGGCACCATTATTAGGTTCCCAAGATATCAGATGTCAAAAACAAAGGCCCATAATTATGTCCTGGCAATTTATCATAATTATAAAACTTTTACTTTGAAAAGAAAAGGGTTCTTTTTGTTTCTACTACAGAATCAAATTAAAACGTTATTTTTCGTACTATACTACAAAATCAGGATATACGCCGAATATCTTTTTAGCTCCACTGGCCAAAGACCAGCAGGGCTTATGTAATGGTCCTGTGTTCGCTGTGTGTGCGTGCGTCCGTCTGCGCGTTAACTTTTCCTTTAAACATCTTTTATCTTTAACATGAAGTACCAAAAAACAAGTACCAAATTTTAATTGTTTTTGTCCATAATCTTAAACTAAAAATCCAGATTGAGAAAGAAATAGCCCTCAGTAATGATACATTACAAATCTTTGAACAAAAATGGAATCTGATAAAATTCTCATAATGTTTGTCCACTTATATACATTTTACTCTAATGTTAGTTTATCTTTCTAAAATATTTGTGTATATTTTTTTCAATCTTATAAGATTATTGTGAGTATACAACAAAACACACAAGTCCATTATGCTTTCTTCCCACTTTATACAACTCATCATTTTTCATAACTGTTCTTCTGTTGTTCTTTTCTTTTCTCTTTAAAAAAAACAACACCTATCACAAACAACCAAAGAAAAAACATATTAACCCAGTTTGTTTGTGTTTTTGTTTGTTTATTTCTTAATCTTAAGGAAACCAAAAAAAGTATATATATTAGCATATCTTGTATAACATGTCTGAACTCAATTGCTTTGTACAATCACTTTGTTGTATGATCATATACATGTAAACATTGTATGTACTATATTGAATAAAAAAAAAATGTAAAAAAATAAATAAAAATAATTATAAAACTTTTACTTTGAAAAGAAAAGGGTTCTTCTTTGTTTCTACTACAGAATCAAATAAAATTGTTATTTTTCGTACTATATTACAAAATCAGGATATACGCCGAATATCTTTTATGCTCCACTGGTCATAGACAAGCGGGGCTTATGTCATGGTCCTGTGTTCGTCGCGCGTCCGTCCGCGCGTTATCTTTTCCTTTAAACATCTTCTCCTAAACTACTGGTCCAATTCTGATGAAATTTCTCAGGAATGTTCCTGGGGTGAACCTCTTTCAAATTTGTTCAAATTATGCCCATGGGGTCAAATTTGACCCTGCCCCAGGGGTCACAAAATTGAAAATTTGCTTATATAAGGCCTATTTTGTGAAAACTTTCAAAATCTTATTGTCCATAACCATTGAGCGTAGGGCTATCAAATTTTGTATGTAGAGACATCTAATAGTCCTCTACCAAATTTTTACAAATTATGCCCCTGGGGTCAAATTTGACTCTGCCCCGGGGGTCACAAAATTGAACACATGCTTATATAAGGCCTATTTTGTGAAAACTTCAAAAATTCTTGTCCATAACCATTGGGCTTAGGGCTACCAAATTTGGTATGTAGTGACATCTAAAATAAACCCTTACCAAATTTGTTCAAATAATGCCTCTGGGGTCAACTTGGACCCTGCCCCGAGGGGTCACAAAATTGAATTAACGCTTATAAAGCACCTATTTTGTGATACATGTATCTTTAAAAATCTTCTTGTCGAAAACCATTCGGACTATGGCTACCAAATTAGGTATGCAGTAGCATCTTATAGTCCTCTACCAAGTTTGTTCAAATAATGCCCTTTGGGTCAAATTTGACCCTGACCACCGGGTCACAAAATTTAACATTATATACGCTTATATCTTCCTTATTTTGTGAAAACTTTAAAAATATTCTTGTCCTTAACTCTAGGACCTAGGGCTACCACATTTTGTATGTAGTGAGATATAGTAGTCCTCTACAAAGTTTGCTCAAATTATGCCCCTGGGGTTAAATGTGACCCAGCCCAGGGGGTCACAAAAGTGTACATGTGCTTAAATAGGGCCTATATTTAAGTATTTGCACATGCCGAGAATATTTGTTTCAGCCTTTTTTTCAGCAGTGGAGCGATTTAGGGCCATCATGGCCCTCTTGTTTAATAATTAAGACTATAAATGGTTTAAAGTTTGTGTTTGACGTCCTTGCTTCTGGAAAGCAGAACTGTTTGAGCATAAATGACTACCCTTTTTTTGTTAGAATCAACATTGATGCATTATTACTTAAGCAAAGTTGAACTCTTTAAAAACTCGATGACTGGGGGACTGAATTTTTTATGTTTGTTGCTTACAATTTACTGAATATATAAATGTTTATGGCGAACAAATGCCATCTCTCTTTACAGGGAGATGGTGTTTTTTTATAAATATCCAGGTTATTTTGTATAAATAAGACCACATAACATATTTATATAGTATAAAATGAATTCTGAGCTATACATCTATGATGATGCCATTATGTGTTTTGCTGTAAAAAAAAAAATACAGAGAAAATAGACTACGGCTGCATGTCACAAGAGTTGTTAAAGGGCATTTTGACATTATTGCCCCGGACTTTTGCCCATTTTGAAGGATAATCTTATAAAAAACTGATTCTTGGTTTAGCGTGCATAGGGGATGGAGGAGCTTTTATTGGTGCCTTTTAAAAAAGTTGTTTCATATTGTGGAAAATTGAGTTTTAAAATGTATACACGATGCCTTAAATAAGTCAAATTCCAACAATGTCTTTGGTTTTTCAATTAAAAACAAGAGATGTGTTTGTCAGAAACACAATACCCCCTATTGCGCCGCTTTAAAGCCATATATTTGACCTTTACGTGACCTTGACCTTTCACCACTCAAAATGTGCAGCTACTTGAGTTGCACATATGCATGCCAAATATCAAGTTGCCATCTTCAATATTGCAAAAGTTAGGGCAATGTTAAAGTTTTCAGACGGAAGGACAGACAGACAGACTGACGGACAGTTCAAAAACTATATGCCACCCTACCGGGGGCATAAAAAACTGTATTCTTAATTTGTTTATAGGTGTTATTGGTGTCTCCACAGTATTGGAATAACAAATTTACACTTAAGGCTAAAACAGGGCTGATCCATTATATTCACCACAAGGTTCATTTAAATGCTTACTGGGTCAAACATGCGGAATGGGGATACGCGTCGGCCTCTGCCGCGCCACTTCTAGTTATAATTGTTGCCTGCACAGTTGACCATATTTAGTGTTTTGGTTGCCCAGCTAAAGAGTATCGGCCTGGCCAGAATAACAGCATCTGGAATTAAGTTGCCTAGGCTAAAATATAAAAAATATCTGCCAGAAGTACTGTATGGTTGCACAGAAAGAATTGTTTTTCAAATTCAATCAAGCTCTCCACTTATTCCATCCTGCGAAACCCTTTAGGTGTCTCAATACTGGTAATAGTAAACCCCACTGAGAGCCATATGGCTTTTGTCTGTATACAGTTTGTGACTTCCTGGCTTGTCACTATAATGTTGTTGTTTTTTTTTTTTTGGGGGGGGGATCTAAGTGGATTTTACTATTTCTTATATAACACCGAAGAGTTTTCCCTATACCACTGTACAGTGTTGTACGATTGTTTATGGTATAGAACCTAAACATATGGATTAAATCTAAAAGTTTGTCGCCCTGCAAAACATCCGCAATGTTGTACCGATAATTAATGCAATTTAAGAAATACTGGTTCTTTAAGTTTGAATAATGGTGTTGTTTACACTTCAAGAAACAACTAATTGGCTTTCTAAACATTTAATTAACATTTGAATAGTTTGTATGTAATGACAACTAATGTTTAACAATAACAGAAACAAATATTCTATTATATTACTCCTCAGAGATATTGGTCCTTCTATATCTATATTATCAGTTAATTTAGTGCAAATTTAATGTTGTGTAACCCGAACTATATTTTCGGTGTAATATCTTCCGCCTAGAGGCGTTAGACATATCCTTCCACCAAATACACCCGAGAGACGATCGCCGTTATGGCGGAATTGTCCGAGGAGTCCCGATTGCTCCCCAGTGCTGAGCCAAGTTGTTCAAAGCACCGTTAAGTCTAAACGGACCGTTAACTGACAATGGCCTGTTCAAATCAGTTGAAGCGTTAAGATTGGGTTGTCACGTGACTTCCAATAGAGGAGTACCGATATACACATTTCAAGCTCAGATCTTTATAGATCTAAAGTGTTTTCAAATGATTAAAAGTGTTTTCAAATGGGATGTGTCTTAGGTTTTGGATATAAGGTCTCAAAAACAAAAGCTATAATATTTGAAAGAGGAAGAGGAACAGAGTTTGAGCTTTATAAATAAAATACCTTATTTAAACTGTAAGTTCGTTCAAATACATACCTCGTTCAAATGGCATGACTTTTTCAAGTAGTAACAGCTTATATAATATTGCAAAATCTATATATATATATTGTCGATGAAAAGCACGAGAATTTCAAGCATGTAAACACATATTGTTGCAACACTTGTAAATCGGAATTCCGGATTGCAGTTGAAGTAACAAACAATAGTTGTTCTTAATTATTTGTCACATGCATTACAGGATGTAATTGTTCTTCATATATGGCATGCTCGTGCTACTCAAGTGCATGTTGTTCAGCTAAAGTAACGAAAGTGCAAAGTCATCTGTCCGACTGAAAAAATCAAGGCCATATGTGCTCACTTCATCGTGCAAAATATAATTAAACATAATAATTATAATAGTAATAATAAATTAATTAATTAACAAATACTACTACTTCTACTTCTACTACTACTACTACTACTACTACTACTACTACTAATAATAATAATAATAATGGTAATAATAATAATAATAATAATAATAATAATAATAATAATAATAATAATAATAATAATAATAATAGTAATACTAATAATAATAATAATAATAATAATAATAATAATAATAATAATAATAATAATAATAATAAAAATTATACTACTACCCTTACTGTTACTATACATGAATACAAAAAATAAAAATAAAAACGTTGGTTATTAAAGACAGATGAAGAAATACACCTGCATACGATATAGCTGGCGATAAAAAGATTGAAATAAAACAAATCTGTAACTATTGGATTATTTAATCATTAAATTCAGAAAGACATTTGATGTGGATCCTCAAATTATTTGTAGGTTCACTTATTTGATATTATATTTAGAATGACTGTATTTATTACTTATAACAAAGTAAGCAAAATTATTAACCATAACATGTATATCTTGTGGCCTTTGCCTTTACAAATGTACCACTTTTCTAACTTAACTGTTGGACTTCGTTGGTATTAAGTTTCATTGTTCTCTCCTCGTACCACCGGATTTACTAAACGTATATAAACCCAACGTTAGTCGTTCTGGCAGTCAACACAGGAGATCTTCTAGTCTACATCATTTGGAAACATGTTTGCAACTCAGTTCTTTCTTGTTCTCGCGATCACATTCGCAAATGGCAAAAGTCTGTTTCCAGACTTTCGACAGACCAGCATTGAACTAGACCAAGTCAAAGGTAAAGCGCTTTGGACGTTATTGTTAATTTCATGTATTTGATGTACAATTGTTATGTACTAATTTGATTAACTGACGGTATCAACGTGACTTTGAGGTTTCATAAACATAATTTGTTCACATCACATGAGTTATCTTTTAGAGCGAGTATATAAACGATCTGATTACAATTATTTCAAAGCGGATACATGCTATTTCATTTTTTTTTAAACCTACAATAAAAACTAAGAAGAAATAGTACCAGAACATCATCAGAATTTAAATTGTATACGATAGAAATACTTTTTGTGCGGTCGAAAGTCATTCATGTACAAAACTAACCTTCAGCTTTGAGCATACGACATGTAGACATGTTTTTGGTACAGTTATAAAAATTATAAACGTGTCGGTGTTGGCGAAACAAGTTTTTAAAAAAGACGACATTTTCTTTTTGTATCACTAAAACATAATATATACAATTAGTTGTAGTTACAATTCCTCATGTTTATGATCATGTTATGGTGTAAGATTGTAAAACCTATACAACTATGTATATTCGCATTAAAGCTATGTATGGAAATAATCTGTAACTGTGTCATGTCATACTGTTTCAAACCAAACATTTCCGAAATTCGTTTGCTCGCGGAAAAATATATGTCAAATTTTAAATACTTGTATTCGTCTCATTTGAGTCGTGTTCTGAGAAAACTGGGCATAATGCAAGTGCGTTCAGTGTATTACCAGATTAGCCTGTGCAATCCGCACAGGCTAATCAGGGACGACACTTTCCGCTTTTATGACATTTTTCGTTTAAATGAAGTTTCTTCTTAGCAAAAATCCAATTTAGGCGGAAAGTGTCATCACTGATTAGCCTGTGCGGACTGCACAGGCTAATCTGGGACGACACTTTACGCATATGCCCAGTTGCTTCTGAACACGACTCATTTAATTTGTTATCCATTTAGACCCAAGGATACGTTGTTTAGCATCAAGCCTTTTGCTCAAGATTAAGGATACCTTTCTTCAAGGAAAACTGTGTATATGGGAAATGCAATAAAGATGACAACAAATGAAGATAGCTTTAATCTGCCGGTCGCCGTTGTTTTCATAACAGAACACTGATACTGCAAAATCATTATTAATTTTCGTTTATATCGTGGGTCGACCGATCCACGAATGTTCCACAACTTTATCGGAACAAGACCAAAGCATAATATTTCTTTTTTTAAATTGCGAATTTACCTGTCCTAGAAAAAGTCATTCAAAAACGAAATGTCGTTCAGTCTTATAATGATTTCACAGTTTTTTTTCAGATATTATATGACCACTAGCCGGTTTTTCCCATTTTAACCGTATGTTAGGTCGCCGTTTTGAAGACACGTGTTTTTACATTACTTGCATAAACTGGCTTAAGAGAAGGCGGAGACATGTAAAATTAGTTGTTTATTACGTGCTTAATTTGGATAGTCGTGCGTTTTAAAACCGATTTTCAAATCTATTTGAAATAGACGAGTAAGATAAGGTTTGTTGTAACCAATGATTTGCTTTATGAAATACTGACTAAAGGCTATACGTTTTCAAACTATAATTTAAAGAGGCCTTTTCACAGATTTTGGCAAGTATTTAAGCTTGTCATTAAATGCTTTATATTGATAAATTTAAACATTGTACCTAACAATCTCCAGTAAAAAATAAAGAATACAATTTAAAAAAAGGGGAAACAAAGTAACCCGAAACTAGACTCGAACCACTGACCCCTGGAGTAATGGATTTAAAAGTCTCTCGCATAGACCACTCAACAACAGAACTTTCCAAATTAGTCAATCGTTTCGCGTTGCAACGCTTTATAATTTTCAGGTTTTCAAATCGTCAAAAGATGCATATAATGGATATTTTAGAGCATGGCAAATGTTCAGTATTACTATTTCCTCACAAATATCATAACTAAGACGAAAATTTGCGAATCTGAAACAACTTTTTTAATTTTGTCAATTTACCAAAACGTGAAAAGGCCCCTTTAACGTATATCACTTATTTTATTTCGCAGATATGCACAGAGCATTTTTTCCGAAAAGGAACAGTGTTGCTGGAGATAAAGGTGATGGTTCTGGTGAGTATATGTATTAGAGTTTTGGGGTAAGACTTGTATGCACAAGTAAATTTTTGTCTGAAAGCGAATTTGATATGCTAGTTTCCAAATAAAGCCTCTGTCAAAAGAATAGATCGGATTATATGTTTTATGTCTTTATTAAAAAACAAAAATAAGCTCTTCCTGCCGAAAGTACCTCCCGATTGACCAGGATTTATATCATACCAAAACTAAGCAACAATACGCCCATTTTGGTTTCTGTTGTTTGTTTGCTTGGACTTTCAGTCATTTCAATTGTATTACAGTTATATATATATATCATCACACCGGAATTAAACCCGCGATCCGCATATTTTTATGATATTGTTCGTGTAAAGAAAGTCTCTTCTTAACAAAAAAAATCCAGAGTATAAGGAAAGTGTCGCCCCTGATTAGCCTGTGCGGACTGCACAGACTAATCCTGGTGGACACTTTACACTAATGTATTAAACCCCATTTTCAGAGAGCGCGTCTCATTTGTAATGGCTATTTACGGTTTCAGTCCCATGGGTGTGCAGCCCCAAGGAATGCCATGTGTGCTGGGGAGCCGAGCCTAATAAGGGTAATAATAATAATAATATAAATAATAATAATAATAATAATAATAATAATAAAAATAATAATAATAATAATAATAATAATAATAATAATAATAATAATAATAATAATAATAATAATAATAATAATTATAAAAGCTGTATTTACATAAGGTTACACATAAAGACAATGACACATTATACATATTATGCAGATGAATCAAAACTTTTTTACTATGTGGCCTTCTTAAAATAACATACACATATAGGTCTATTTAACAAGTAAAACAATTAAACAATATTTGCTTACACCCATACATAACACACATTTTGCCTTTTAGACAGACACACATGCAATATCATTGATTAGAAAATAACATAACATATCATTGATTAGAAAATAAATGTGTTTTATATTGCCTTTTAAAGGCAGAGATAGAGCATGCCATTCTTATTTTACATATGTCGGTACATATCATGAGTATGGGAGGCGTGAATTTATGGCGCGTTTTTCGGAAAACTGGGCTGAAGCCATGTCCGAAAGGCTAATAAGGAACGACACTTTCCACTTTTTAATTGATAGGAAGACTTTGGTTAAAGAAAATCGAGTTTATGCGGTGTTTTCCCTGATTAGCCTTGGCGGACTACAAAGGGTAATCTGAGACGACACATTTCGCACATGCATAAAGCCAAGTGTTGCCAGAACGAGGCCTATGTATAAATAGTAGATAGTTGATGCACTCGCGCCTTGTTGTAATCTTTTCTTTCGTGCAGAAGTGATCCTGAACACTAGATTGAGTTGTTGGTGTTGTTTTTTTCAACAGTTTGCGTGTTCGCCACGTCTGCTCCTGGTCGAATTCACCTGAAGCTGCAATATAACGATACTGTCACGATCGTGGAGGGCGATATAACTGGTAAATATGCTTTTACCATCAGCTTTAGTCATTCGACAATTCCTACCCTAATGTTACTTTAAGACACCGTATTATATTTCAAAATTATTTGGTAAGGTCATCTTCGCCATACTATGTCCCAGTCTAAATGCGTCAACGACTTTCATAGATGTCATTGCAGATGTCCAGGAGATCTGTCGATCGTACAGTGTTTACAGCGTGTGTCTCATAGCTACTGAGGTTGACATAACACGATACCAGGCCCACTTGTATCTGTCTTATGGGGTAAATTGTGAAATTATATTTGCTTTTCATTTTTTAACATTGAAAATATATTAAGATTAACATTGTTATAGTAATGAGTAAATACATGTTGCTTCTTTGT
The DNA here is from genome assembly GCF_020536995.1 of Dreissena polymorpha. Taxonomy (NCBI): domain Eukaryota; kingdom Metazoa; phylum Mollusca; class Bivalvia; order Myida; family Dreissenidae; genus Dreissena; species Dreissena polymorpha. The sequence goes on from NC_068355.1 coordinate 171,190,820, forward strand.
AATAATGTGAATGTTGTGTCGTGTGTGTGAATAATAAATAAATCACTGTCAGTTGTTCTATTCTCAAGCGTTTTTAATGTATTTAGCGGAACGTATACAATTGCGATGCCTTTATTATTAACAGACCGCTGAAGTGACGACAATCCTCAACCTGGGCTCCATCACTATCCCACAAGCTGACACTGCAAAAGGTGTTTCAAGGGTTAACTGAAGCTTTTCTCTTATTTTTGACTGAAACTTTTATTGACTGGTACAATTATTCGAAAGTTACCCAATTTATGCCAGTGGTAATAAAATACAAATGTATATATTATCATTCACTTATAACATATTAAAAGATTGCTACAAATACAAAAAAACGCTAAAATCATAACAAACATGTTTTATTTTATTTTTAAAGATGGTCTCCAACTAAATGTGTTAAATGACAATAGGATATTCAATAACAGTTTCTAACTTTTGCAGTATATGAATATTAAGCATTCTAAGACATCCTACATTCAGTACCCTTTATAAAATAAAGCTTTATACTTCTGCAATTTATTCATTAATAAAATAGATTATTAATGCTAATAACTTTAGATATGTGTAAGTGAATTATTTTTATTCATGTCATGTTTTCTATATTGATCTTTATACACTTTCAGACGTATTGACGATGATCCTGGGACACAACGGCGACGAGCTTTTCCAGTAAATCAGACTGCAGATTCCGCGTTCTCAAAGAATTAACTATCGAATCAAACTGAACTGACCATTATCTTATAGTTTAACTGTGTGCATGTGTCATAATTATGAAGCACCTTTGGAACATGTCTTCACTTCATACAATTATTAGTTGTTAATCATGGACATGTGGTTTTACAAAGAAATGTTTTCAACAAGTAAATATTCCACAATAATTTATTTTGAAGCAGAAAACATAGGGTTTTGCATAGACATTTTGATCTGAAATTTCCACTTAAGTACTTCTTATGTTCATGTTTCCCTTAGGAGCTTTGTGAATACTGACCCATATCTGAATCGGATTAATAGGGTAGTTTCAAAATAACTTATTGCACACTGAAAATGAACATAACGCTTTGCGTTTCTACATGTATGAAAATCATCATATAGGAGAAAAAACACTCACAAAACTGAGTGTATGATCATGCAAATTGCAACCTACGAATTATATTGATAAGTTAACTTACAAATCAACTGCATCATCAACTTAAATACCAGGCTCAGTCTTTTGAACAAGGGTTAAACTGCCAAGACATAATGCGAACGATGATGACTTGCTTTTCTCTATTATGTATCCTCAGTAAATAAACTCTTTCTCAGCAGCCATATGACTCTTACTTGAACTTACCTTCGAAAATTAACGGTAAAACGTCGTTGATTTACGTAACATTTTCAAATACTATTCATATACTATTTGTCTTGTATTCATTAAGATGAATATAAAGGATATGTGTTGGATTTCGTGGAATTTCAATTTGAATTCACGAGTGATCAAAGAAAGAATATATTTTCTATGATCACGAGTGAATTAAAATCGATACTCCACTGAATCCAACAAATGTTCTTTTTATTGTATGCTAACACACTTTTGTACTTTTGCCAATCCGGTTAAACTAATTCCCATTTGGACGCCCCACGATGTCATTACAAGTATGTTCAAGGGAAGCTAATCCCGATGTTGTTATTAGAATTAATAGCGGAGTAGTTACCCTTTGTAAAATTGGGGTAACGATGGGGAAACCAAACATATCCAAAAATAGATCCGGTAAAAAAAAAAGAAGAAAAATATCGCTAATTGTGTAAGTAAATTTACACTGTTTGAAACAGTGAATTATCAGTTTTAATTCACTGATATTTCTCTATAAACCATCGGAAAGCATACACAAATACGGATAATGTTCATAATATATACGTATTTTGTAAAAAGTACACGATCGTTAGATGTTAACACTGCAACCGGAAATTAAGTAAAAATCGACTGACTGGAGTATTCATTTTGGTGAATTAAACGCCTTAACATGATGAATATTTAACTTGCATGTCGTGCAGGATAAAATTGAATTTATATTCCAGCATTCTGTTTTTATGCGCAGTGTTGCACCTTTATTTCAAAGATTCATATGAGTATAACATGAAATATATTTTTAACTAATATGATCTCAATAAATATTGCCTGTCATTTTTAATTGTGCAAAAATAACAGTAATGTAAATTGACTTACTAATATACACACGAAAATCATTACACAGTGACTTAAGCGATCCAAATGAAATGCTCTAAATTAATATTACAAATGAGCTATATAATTATTAAATGATGTTATTTCCTCAATAGACATTCTTCGTCGCTTTGACCAATACATATTGTTGAAGCGTGCTCCTATCTTATAATTGAACATCTCATATAATAACGTACTTTAACATACAACAATCAGAGTTGTACATGTTGTATGCTACGAAACGGTCGAAGAAACGTCAACAATAGTGTGATAATCGCGACAATTGATATTCCAACAGGTTTTATTTCAATACTGCTTATACGTACATATAAAGTATTACATATAGTACAATGATATAATGCAATCAGAGATGCAAAACGATGCATAAGTTACATATATAAATTATCAAATAATTAAAGTAAAATTTAAGTATAACTTCAGTTGCTTGTAATTCTGAGTTGGAACAAAACAATTATGAAAATTACATAAAAAAAGACAGTTACAAAAGGTAAAAGATGTCATTAGTGCTTTGATTTGTCTGGGAAACGTTTTTTTTTTGTTCTCAACAGGTAGCGGTGATCATGTATTATCAATTGCCCTGGTGATAACACCGCAATAGAAAAAGGTTGAGTTTGTTTATATATATAGTTCTATATATATAGTTCTAAATTATAAAAACGTTGAACATGAGTTTACCCAATATCTACAGGTATACTGTAAACAACGACAAAAATGCTTTATAATCGCTAAAACCGAATATAAAAAACGACTAAATATAACAAGGAATATCTTTTAAAAAGATATTCGGCGTAAATGTTTACTTTGAAATAAAGTTTTAAATTTAAGTTTCTAAATATTTAAATTGAAAAACAAAAGTTTAACTATTGTGTTGTTTTTTTCAGCGCACAAAGTATATGTTAGTATAGTAAAACTACACATTAGTGTACGTAGATAAAAAATATACTACAAGATTTCATCATATGCGCCCTCACATGGCTTATTATGAGTTAATTCCTTCACCGTCGAAATGTATCGTATGTTAATATTTGATTAACACGCAGTTTTCTTTCGAAACATTTAAATCACACTTTCTTGGCCGCGTCATGCGAAAATGGGTCTTATGGCGTTTCGGCCAGCGTAGCTCGAGCCCAACCTGTGCATTTGCACAGTCTGATCAGAGGCGTTGTTGTCCGCTTTAAAATAACTCAAGTTATTTAGATCTCCTGAACAGACTGAGAGATTCGCAGGTTGGGTGATGGCTATATAAATGATGGGCGCATATGGCATAAGACCCATTTTTCTTTCAATGGGTTATCATATAGAAGAGTGCATTTACGAAAAATATTTATATGAAACAAATTAAAGTGTTAACATAGTACGTACACAAATCATGAAGTGATCACATTGGGTGTTAAATAAAAAGAAAGAAGTAAAGATATTTAGCGCATTTTGTTGTAGCTTGAACGTTAGCGCGGATGTTTAAGTTATTGTTTGTTTCTGAAGAATAGTTCTATCTGCTTCATCGAAATGATCATGTGTGTAACTATTGCTGCGCGCTATCTCCCACGCCAAATTCTACGATACTTTTTTTTAATTCTTAACAACTACAATCTGCTGTACATCTTATATGAGATCAAATATTTCTCCATACTTGATATTGCTTTACTGTAAAAAAGTTTATATTCGTAGACCTAAAATGTCGTGCTTTTTTATTTTATTTTGTTTTTGTAGACACGTAAAATCGTAAATTTCTGATTGTGAAATACGTGACGAATTTGCGTCGGTTACGTTCTTATCAGGAACGACACTTTCCGTCTAAACTTGATTTTGCTTTAAAGAGACTTTCTTGAAACGAAAAATGTCATACAAGCGGAAAGTGTCGCCCCTGATTAGCATGTGTGGACTGCACAGGCTAATCTGAGTAGACACTTTACGCACATGCATTAAACCCCTTTTTCATAGAGCACGGCCCAAATGATTTTACAGTATTTCATACCTAGCTGATGTAATATTGGATGTTTACTTTAGATGGTAAAAAATAATCTTTTAGCATTACGCACCTCCATGAGATCTGACCACAAAAAATAGCATTGTGTATACAATGGTAAATAAAACATATATACTGTGAAAGCTATTTATACCTATAAATTTAATAAAAACGAAACTAAATATTCTCTGATTGGATAATAATTTACGCAAATTTTGAGCACAGTTTTTTTCAGAACGAGGCTCGATTGAAACAACCGGAAGTTGACAAATGTCAGAAAAAAATAGTGCGAATATTAAACATATTGCCATTGTCATTTGAATTCTAGCACAGTGAAATATTCCAAAAAATACTTAAACATTTATTTATTAGTTTATTTCACGGTACAGTGCCTTATAAACATAGGCTTAGAAGTCCCCACTCTGATCCGACATTTTTCTAAACGTTCAAACGCGCGGTTGCACTTTACTGAAAAAATAATTATTTGTTTGAAAAGATCATGATACCTATAGAAAACTCTTACGAATGAGCGGGTGCTCCACTTTATCTTATTAAAAATGGTGAAATATTTAAAAAGAGATCCTTAAAAATGTTTACTGGGTCGCGCTTTATTCTCTCAACACAGATCCTAAAAAGTCGCGTGGTTTAGGCACCGTGGTTTTCGAGCTCGGCGTTAAAATCCAAACCTTTACCTCTACAGCACTAAAACTTATGAAAAAGTCCGTCGAGCGATGGGCGCAACATATTGTTTGCAAACTTTATTTGCGGGGTTTACAGGGACTTTTTAAAGCGATTTTGACTAATTTTCGCAGTTTTACGCACATACATGTACATGTCAAACGTTGCGATCGATGGTCATTTTCGAAAATAGACGATATTAAACAAAACCCGTTTCTATTCTTATACTGAAAATGTATAAATATATTATACGACCTTTAATGACACTTAAAAAATCCGCAATCTTTTAACATTAAGGGGAAAAAAACTGATATTCTGTAAGAAAAATAGCCAACACAAGTTATCGCTCAGTTCGGTTTTTTAAATTATCATCTTTTGAAAGAACACGACAAGGTACAATTGACTAAGAGGGTAATGCCCTGACTTGATTATTAACTCTTTAGGGGACACAAAACTATTAAATATTACCGTTATTACCACTTCTTACGATTAAATAATTTTATTCAAATACGATAGGATATATTATGCGTGTAAATTCCTTCATACATACTTCGCCAGTATTGCGGACAGTTCAAAGTTGCTAGTCCGTGACGGCACATTATCAATCGCACAATGGAGATCTCACCAGGCCTAGGCCTGGTTGTTTAAAGCACCGTTAAGTCTATACGGACCGTTAATTGATAATAGCCTGTTAAAATCAGTTAAAGCGTTAAGATTGGTTAAGACTGGTGACTTTCAATAGACGGTACCGGTATACACATTTCGAGCTTAAATCTTTTATAGATTTAAAGTGTTTTCAAATGGGATGTGTCCTTAGGTTTTGGATATAAGGTCTCAAAACAAAAGCTTTAGTATTTGAAAGAGTAAAGGAAACAAAGTTTGAGCTTTGTAAATAAAATACTTTATTCCTCTCTCTCTCTCTCTCTCTCTCTCTCTCTCTCTCTCTCTCTCTCTCTCTCTCTTCTCTCTCTCTCTCTCTCTCTCTCTCTCTCTCTCTCTCTCTCTCTCTCTCTCTCTCTCTCTCTCTCTCTGCCTCTCTGTCTCTCTCTCTCTCTCTCTCTCTCTCTCTCTCTCTCTATATATATATATATATAACAAAGTCTCTATTAGCCTTGTATTATTTAAACAAAAACGCTGCATTTATTTTATGCAGAATCTTTCGACCTCACGCTTTCGACCTCACGGTCTTCATCAGCGGCCATGTTTTATATATATATATATATATACATATATATATGTGTGTGTGTGTGTGGTGTGTGTGTGTGTGTGTGTGGTGTGTGTGTGTGTGTGTGTGTGTGTGTGCGTGCGTGCGTGCGTGCGTGCGTGCGTGCGTGCGTGTGTGCGTGCGTGTGTGTGTGTGTGTGTGTCGTGTTATGAGACTTTTGGTACTAATTCGGCAAGCGTCATAATGAGAAACTCATTCGAAATGACGTTGCTAAACTTACGCTGAATTTTGTATAAATTGCCTAAGGTTTTCTGTGATTTTACCATTTATCTTATTTAAGTAATATAAATATCGTCATTAACTAGTACTTGAAAGAATTTAGCAAACACATAGTTTCAAAAGTCGGCCTCCGAATATATATAGCCACACACAATTTTTCAACACGTGTTGATACCGATTTCAGCTCGATGCTAATACGGGCAAAAGCCCGCGTAGCGGTCGTTGACCGTTCATACATATGGACATTTACACATAATAATAGACATAGGGATGCATCTCAAAAAAAATTGCCATGCGACATATATTTTCGCGATGCTATTTATGACCTTGAACAATTAAAAAACACGTTGAGTAATGCTAAATCACATGTTAATACATACCTCAGGAAAAAGTTATACAAATGACATACTTGTGTAGCGAATCGAACTAAATATTCTCGCATTATTTGTTTTTCTCCGCTACATATAGACCGTTCCAGAATTAAGATTACCCAATTATCTCCCCTGAATACTCATCTTCAGTGGGTATAAGCCATAGACTGGTTCACTATATATAGTGACAGTCTTTACCAAACACAATTGGGGTAAACATAACCCGTTTTGAATATATTGACCGAATCTCAGATTTCTTTCGATTTTATTTGCTTTGATCTTTTCGATATCTTATTGTTATTATTATCCTGACAAATCACAAGCGCTTGTTAAAAAATTATTCGTTTAAAACATTACAGTTGGCATATCTATTCTCCCAGTATCCTCGCGGTATTTCAATAACGACACCCTACTGTTTACTTGTCAGAATTCGTGACGCATTTTCCATTTGCTCTCAGAAAGCAGTTTTATGTGTGATCATCAACAATATTCTGGTAAGTTGTCGTTGTAATCCATCAAAAACACATTCATTCACAAAATTTAAAGATATTCCGATCTAACTTTTTAGTCTTTTACCTTTAGTTTTTAACGTATTTACACCTCGTCTGCTCGGACTTTACCGATATCCCGAAAGGTTCCATATCACTATAATAAGTTTAGGCCTTAAACCATGAAATCTTATACCGTTGGATTTTTGTACCAAAATCTTACGTAAAAAATCTTCTAAATTCGAAATCAACAAAAAACAAGACATTTATAAATTGTCTGCATCATTTGTCAAATTTTAAGATATTTGTTGGTTTTCCGTTTTTAGAAGCTGTTCTGCCAAGGCAAGAGCTGGGCATCACACAAGCCATTCTATCGAGCAAAACTGACAGTTTTGGTTTCCAGAAATCAACAAAGGAGGGATTCCTGAACTATCAAAATTTCCAAGCTATACACACAGTTATTATCTGTGGTGATCTTATTTATTGGTTCTTTTCGTTTACTTGGATGGAACATGTGTGAACTTTTATAGTACTTTGAAAAGCCTATATCTGTCTATCTATAAACAAAAATCAGCTATGCCATAATTAGATCAGATGTGCAAACAATGTCAAAGGGTGGTTTAATTAACAATTCGAAGGCAATTATGCTGAAGAAATATGAAGGTTCCCATGCAAATTTAGTCTGTATATCGACAAATGTCTGCCAATAAATGTCAAACTAGTAATACAAAACTTACCACAAGTATGTTAAAGCACTAAGTACCTGTTGCGATCATTTTTAGTAAGATAATGTAATTCTTAACATTAGCAAATAGCTTGTTTAGTTAATGCATAATGTCATTAATATGATTTCTTTTCTATTGTCTAATTAATAAATTGGCTGTTACTTGTTGTTCCATGATAAATGTTTTATGCGCTAGTACAAATCCAGCATTGTTAATCATGTAAAAGGTAATAAAATGTTACTGCATTGATTCCACAGTTTTTCAAAAGTTTACATCACTTTGTAATTTCATATACGTAAATATTCTTCTACTGTAGGTTGATGACAGTGTTTTAGTATTACTTATTGAGTCACTATTATTTTATGTGTAAATAAATGATGTGAAGAGTTTTGTAGCTCCACACAATACCATATACCTTTTATATATGTACTGAATATATATATACTTACATCATTTACTTGCTTCTGCTAGCGGCTTAGCCAAGAAAGACAATGACTGACATATAAATAAGCTCATATGATTACTGATTATCTATGTTTTATTGTATTTGTTATTTGAATGTTTAAATAAAAAATATGGATGATATAACATTATGCATTCTAATATTTGCATTCAAATTTTAACTATAGAGCTACAAACAAAGTCTATGTAGTTTAGACTGTGATTAAAGAATTGCTACAAAATGGCTAGCTTTTTAGTGGCGACAAAATTTAAACTATTCAACAATAGTGTGCGAAAGAAAATTAGAACCCTGTTAGATACCTGTATTTATTAAATGTTGTAATTGCAAAACAAGTATGCTGTCATGCTGTTACACATAAAAATAAATTGATAATAAAAAAGACAATTAGCGGTGTTAACGGTTCCCACTAGTAGAAATCATTCTGCTGATGAAGTCCGTGGTACACGAACAAAAGCTCCAGGTATGGCTTTCAATACTTAGTGTGTGTAATTTAACAGTCTTAAACTTATTGGGTTATAAAAAATTATGTCAAATTTGTCAATCAAAATTGATTTGACACATCACACGATTTTGATTATGTTCAATCAGTGTACTGTATGCTTAAACAAACTGGTTTTCTAAAGAATGCTCCCACTTAAGGGACCAATACAGAGACCTCCATGTGACTAAGCCAGTAAGCAGGCACCCTTTCCACTATACCGCAGCCACCGAACCAGCTTTAAATACATGCGGCTAGAAAACACAAACTTATAAGATGATAGATCTTTAAGCTAGGAACATGTTACTCGTTTTAAGATTGATTTTTGGATGCATAACTTTATTATTGAAACAAGTATAATATTTTGAACACAATAATATAATGTTTGGTGGATTTAACTCGTCTTTGAAAAGGTAAGTGTTATTCTTTTAATCAAATTCACTTTTTATGGTTAAATGTCCAAAATATTTACAAAAAACAACATATTTACAACTGAAAAAGAAAGTAAAAATGGCGACCATGACATTTTCCAATTCCATATATTTGGTTTACATTATGTTAGTAAATGAAGTACTTATTTGTTTTATTATAATTGATTGTGAAATTCCATCACTTAAGTATTTATGTTTCCCACCTAAATTTGTTAAAAAATCACAGTTTTGTTTTGGAGAAATTCCTACCAGGAAATTCCCCTATACTCATTGTCTGTCACTGAATAAAAGTGAAAGTGCAATTTAAATTTTATGTTGCCATTGAGCAGCTTAATGACCGCAACTTGCCTAATTTCATGAAAACTGATTAAATCTCATTTTGTGAGATAAAAGCCAGACAGGGTCACAGTGCAGAAGATGTCAATGAATACTTGACCTTCTTGGGAAGAAGTTTCATAACCTATTGTATACCAATCCAACAGGAAACACTAAGCCTCTCTGCCCAATATATGTGCTATAAGAAGAAGAAGAAGAATGCTGTGCAAAAGGAACTATGCCTGTCTATCCCACTTGCAGATGCAGCAATGCCAACAATATGTGACTAATAACTCATAGTACACCTAGTTGTTGTAACATTTTCAAATCATGAGCAGTCTATGATAATGTGCTGCAACAATTGTCAATTTAAGAGCTAACTGCCTCAAGACCTAACTCATATTTATGGAATATGTTTGAATGTATAAGACATTTTGCCTTTACTCATTTTATTATGCAGTTTTTATCATTTCAATTCCATTCTAACATTATATGTCAACTTAAAACAACTGTATGCATTTATAATTTTTACAATGGTTACCGTGGTGCCACAAAGTTGTGATCATTGCCATGCAACTAACACTTAAAAATATATGATTTCTGAATGTATTGTAGTTGAATAGGTTTTAAGAGAGCCGTGTGCAACTTAATTGTACATTTAAATGAACATTGAAAAAATCTGAGAACATAATGTTTGTCTATGCATGTGATTAATTAAATGGGATCTGTTTTAATTCTTTATAGATGTATATAATACTTGAATTACAATTGAATCTGAGTTGCTAAGAGATTTAAAAATGCAATTTACATTTGTAAGGTTAAATAAACATAATATTTAATGTTCACGTCTTTTAAATGCATTATTTTATTTTCACGTCTTTCAAATAAATAATGTTGTGTGTAGATATTGGTTTCCATGGTTACAGTTAAATTAAAGCATTGAGTTTCTTTGTAAACAATCACTGATGATTTTTTGAAAACAGTAGATTCAAATTTTGAAATATAATGGTACAGTTTGTAAGACATATTTTGCAGTGTCATTTAGTTTTTTTAAACTTGGTAGTTGTAGGTATTTTTATCCGATCCAAATGTACTGCAAACGAATTTAGCGCAAATAACCACAAGAGTCTATATCTTTTGAAATAAACACTATGACTTTGTATCTGCATTAGGTATGGAAGAATGTTGTTTCAATGTATCATTAATTTAAACAAACAACAGTTAAAAATCGCATTTCATACAAAAAAATTCAATAGTTTGAATTATTTAAGGTGTTTCCATGGTAACAAATAGACATTTTATAAGGTTTATAATGTTTCCTAATTCTTGAGAAGTATTAAGTATATCATGTTATGAAACCATATGTTACTGATTTGCACTTGTAGGCTTATTAAAAATGTATTTACATAATGTATTGACATGAAAATAAATCAAGAATTGTTAATTTTTTGTGTCTGAATAGGCATTTCTAAATCAGCCGTTTTTACCTTAAACTGATAAATTTTGCAAACATCTTAATCTTAACGTGTTCACCATACATGGAGCTTTCTGAACATGTAAATAAGTCAATTTTGTCCATGTACCCCGTTTTAACGAAACATCTCAAAACAGTCCACATATATACATCCTTATCTACTTATCTAAGTTATTACTTCATGAATTTGCCCTGGTATAGCGACCATACTGACTATCGGGAAAACCCAAAATATTCTGCAAATCCGTAGATACAAAACGAAAATTGTTTGACGCACACGTATGAAAAGTGTGTGCTCGTGCTACTCAAGTGCATGTTGTTCAGCTAGAGTAACGAAAGTACAAAGTCATCTGCCCGACTGAAAAAAATCAAGGCCATATGTGCTCACTTCATCGTGTAAAACATAATAATACTTTATATAATAATTATAATAGTAATAATAAATAAATAAATACATAAATTAATTAATTTATTAATTCTAATAATAACAATAACAAAATAATAATAATCATAATTATATAGAGGATATTTGTTGGATTCGGTGGATTATCGATTTTAATTCACGAGTGATCATAGAAAATAATATTTTCACGAGTGGCGCAGCCACGAGTGAAAATATATATTTTATATGATCACGAGTGAATTAAAATCGATAATCCACCGAACCCAACAAATTTTCTTTTTATTTAATGCTTTTTTTCACAGTTTATATACATTGTTAAAGAGTTTAACTTAAGAATTTCGCTGGGAAAATGACGTCATTTCGTCAAAAAAAATGACGTCATTTAACATAAACAGTGAAAATTATCGATAATTTTCACTGATAATTTTCATTGTTTGAAACAGTGAAATTATCAGTTTTAATTCACTGATATTTCTCTATTAACCACCGGAAAGCATAAAATAAAATAACAATAATACTACTCCTATCACTACTACTACTATACTTGTGTACAAAAAAATAATAGTAAAACGTTGGTTATTAAAGACAGATGAAGAAATACACCTGCTTACCATATAGATAGTTGGCGATAAAAAGATTGAAATAAAACAAATCTGTATCTATTGAATTATTAAATCCTTAAATTCAGTAAGACATTTGATGTCACTTATTTGATATTATATATAAACTGCATTTATTACTAATAACAAAGTAAGCACAATTACTAACCATAACATTTACATCTCGTGGCCTTCGCCTTTACCAATGTATCATTTGTCTAACTGTTGGATTCTCGTTGGTATTAAGTTTCATTGTTCTCCTCTCGTACCACCGGATGAACTCAACGTATGTAAAACCAACGTTAGTCGTTCTGACTTTCAACACAGAAGATCTTCTAGTCTACAACACTCGGAAACATGTTTGCAACTCATTTCTTTCTTGTTATCGGGATCCCGTTTGCCAATGGCAAAAGTCTTTTTCCAGACTTTGGACAGACCAGCATTGAATAATATCAAGTCACAGGTAAAACGCTTTTGGATATTTTTGTTAATATGATGTATTTGATGTACAACTGTTATGTACTAATTTGATTAGTTGACGGTATCAACGTGAGGTTTCATAAACATAGTTAGTTCGCAGCACATGTGTTATCTTTTAAAGCTAGTATATACACGATCTGATTACATTTATTTCAAAGCGAATGCATGCTATTTGATATAAAAACAATATGAAAAATGGTACCAGAACATCAGCTGTATTAGAGTTTTATACGATGGAAATACTTTTGTGCGGTCGAATGTCATTCGTGTACAAAACTAACGTTCAGCTTTGAGCATACGACATTTAGACATGTTTTTTGGTTCAGTTATAAAAATGAGTAAACGTGTCGGTGTTGGCAAAACAAGTTTTTGAAAAAGACGACATTTTCTTTAGGCATCACTAAAACATTATATATATAATTAATTGTAGTTACCATTCCTCATGTTTATGATCATGTTATGGTGTAAGATTGTAAAACCTATACAACCATGTATATTCACATTAAAGCTATGTATGGAAATAATCTGTAACTGTGTCATGTCATACTGTTTCAAACCAAACATATTCACGAAATTCGTTTGCTCGCGGAAAAATATATGTCAAATTTTAAATACTTGTATTCTTCTCGTTTGAGTCGTGTTCTGAGAAAACTGGGCATAATGCAAATGCGTAGTCACAGGGACGACACTTTCCGCTTTTATGACATTTTTCGTTTCAATGAAGTCTCTTCTTAGCAAAAATCCAATTTAGGCGGAAAGTGTCGTCTCTGATAAGCTTGTGCGGACTGCACAGGCTAATCTGGGACGACACTTTACGCACATGCAGTATGCCCAGTTTTCTCAGAACGCGACTCATTTATTGTTTAATCCATTACCATTTAGACCCAAAGATACGTTGTTTAGCATCAAGCCTTTTGCTCAAGATTAAGAATACCTTTCTTCAAGGAAAAATGTGTATATGGGAAGATGACAACAATTGAAGATAGCTTTAATCTGCCGGTCGCCGTTGTTTTCATAACAGAACATTGATACTGCAAAGTCATTATTAATTTTCGTTTATACCGTGGGTCGACCGATCCACGAATGTACTATAAATTTATCGGAACAAGACCAAAGCATAAGATTCCTTTTTTCAATTGCGAATTTACCTGTCCTAGAAAAGGTCATTAAAACACGCAACGCCGTTCAGTCTAATAATGATTTCACAGTTTTTTTACAGATATTATATGACCACTAGCCGGTTTTTCCCATTTTATCCGTATGTTAAGTCGCCGTTTTGAAAACACATGTTTTTACATTACTGGCATAAACTGGCTTGAGAGAAGGCAGCAACTTGTAAAATTAGTTGTTAATTACGTGCTAAATTTGGATAGTCGTGCCTTTTTAAACAAATTTTCAAATATATTTGACGTAGAAGAGTAAGTAAAGGTTTGTTGTAACCAATGACTTGCTTTATCAAATACTGACCAAAGGCTATACTTGTTCAAACTTTAATTTAACGCATATAACGTATCTTATTTCGCAGATATGCACAGAGCATTTTTTCCGCACAAAAACAGTTTTGCCGAAGATAAACGTGATGGTTCTGGTGAGTATTAGAGTTTTGAGGTAATACTTGTATGTACAAGTAAATATTGTTTCTGAAAGCGAATTCGATTTGATTATTTCCAAATAAAGCCTCTGTCAAAAGAATTATTTTTTTATATCGGTCGACATAATGGCCATAAAAGGAATTTATTTAAAAAAAAGTCTTCCTGCCGAAAGTACCACCCGATTGACCAAGGGATATCACCATTTATGCCATTCCAAAACTAAGCAACAATACGCTCATTTGTTTTGTTTTGTTTGTTTGCTTGTTAAACTGCTAAAAGTATCCATATGTTAGCTTGTTTACAAGTACTCCATATACCCACTTATGCCAATAACTGGAAACTGACCTTCTTAAAGCAGAAGAATTGCAGTATCAATCATTTCATGACAAATCATCACAACGTAATTGAACCCGCGATCCGCAAATTTTTATGACATTGTTCGTTTGAAGAAAGTCTCTTCTCAGCAAAAACTACAGAGTAGGCGGGGAGTGTCGCCCCTGATTAACCTGTGCGTACTGCACAGGCTAATCCGGGACGAAACTTTACGCATATGCATTAAACCCCCTTTTCACAGAGCGCGTTTCATTTGTAATGGCTATTTACGGTTTCAGCTCCATGGCAGTCATGGGTGTGCAGTAGCAAGAAATGTCAGGATTGCTGGGGAGACGGGCCTAATAAGGGTAATATTTTACAGATGTCGATAAATATCATGAGTATGGCAGGCGTGAATTTAAGCCGCGTTCTTTGACTCTGGGCAGAAGCAATGTTCGAAAGGCTATACAGGGACGACAGTTTCCGATTTTTGCTTGAAATGAAGTCCCCAGTGTATGGGGAAAGTGTTGCCCTGATAAGCCTTTGCGGGCTTCAAAAGCTCATCTGAGACCACATGCATAAAGCCAAGTTTTCCAAGAACGAGGCCTATGTATAAATAGTAGATGGTTGATGCACTCGCGCCTTGTTGTGATGTTTTCTTTCGTGTCCGAATTCAATATGAACACTGAATTGGGTTGCTTTTGTTTTGTTTTTCAACAGATTGCGTGATCGCCACGTCTGCTCCAGGTCGGATTCACCTGGTGATGCAATATAGCAATATCACGCTCGTGGAGGGTGATATAACTGGTAAATATGCTTTTCCAATCAGCTATTCGACAATACCTACCCAAAAAATTGTAAGAAACCGTATTTTATTTCAATTATTAGGAACGGTCATCTCCGCCATACTATGTCCCATTTAAAAAGCCATACTATGCCCCAGTTAAAAAGCCATACTATGCTTGAGTTAAAATGCGTCTACGACTTTCGTAAATGTCATTGCAGGAGCCCAGTACTTGAACTTACCTTCGAAAATTAACGGTAAAACGTCGTTGATTTACGTTTCCTTTTCAAATACTATTCATAACCGTTGTCTTTTATTCATTAAGAATAAAGGATATTTGTTGGATTTCGTGGATTATCAATTTGAATTCACGAGTGATCATAGAAACAATAAAAAAATTCTATGATCACAATTGAATTAAAATGGCTATTCGACTGAATCCAACAAATGGTCTTTTTATTGTATGCTTACACATTTTTATATTTTTGCCAATCCGGTTAACCTAATTCCCATTTGGGCGCCCCACGATGTCATTACATGTATGTTCAAGGGAAGCTAATCCCGATGTTGTTATAAGCATTAATTGCGGAGTAGTCACCCTTGTAAAATTGGGGTAACGATGGGGATATCCAAAAATAGATCCGGTAAAAAAACGAAAAACGTATTTCGTAAAAATGCAAACGAACGTTATATGTTCACACTGCAAACGGAAATTAAGTCAAAATCGACTGACTGGAGTATGAATTTTGGAGAATGTAAAACGCCTTTACATATAGAGGACATTTTACTTGAATGTCTTCAGGATAAAATTGAATTTATATTCCAGCATTCTGTTTTGTATTTGCAGTGTTGCACCTTTATTTAAACGATTTATATGAGTATAAAATCAAATATATTTTTAATTAAGATGATCTCAATAAATATTGCCTGTCAGTTTTAATTGTGCAGAAATAACAATAATGTAAATTAAATTACTAATATACACACGAAAATCAGTACACGGTGACTTAAGCGATCCAAATGAAATACTCTTAATTAATATTACAAATTAGCTATATAATTATTAAATGATATTATTTCTTCAATAGACATTCTTCGTCGCGTTGATCAATAGATATTGTTGACGTGTGTTTTATTTCAATAATGCTCATAATTACATATAAAGTATTACATATAGCACAATGATATAATGCAATCAGAGATGCAAAACGATGCATAAATTACATATATAAATTATCAAATAATTAATGTAAAATTTAAGTATAACGTCAGTTGCTTGTAATTCTGAGTTGAAACAAACCAATTATGAAAATTACATTAAAAAATAAGACAGTTACAAAAGACACTATACTAATTCGGTAGTGTTTGTTTTCTCATCTTGAAAGCAAAACTGTGTTTATCGATAGTCAATTATGTCTTCCTCTGTCGACTTAGTGACCGACTGCAGACCCTGAAATTCTGCGATATAGATTTTAACGGGTAATTGTAACTGGGCCACAATTTGTGTTCTTTGAACATGCAGAGATAAGTCCGAAATTCCTTACACTGAACAGTGCTACATCCTTAACGATTTGCACATACACACTGATGAAGCCAAAGTTCAGAGGATTTCACTCGAATCAGCTTATGAAATAATCGAATATATGCATTTGTGTCTTCTGACGTTATGTCAAGGTCATTTAAGGACAGGTGAAACAGAAGATAAAACAGCTATGCCGAAAAAGCGCATAAGTGGTCCGATGTTAAGGTCACAGATTGGTTGACACCATTTGAACTGCTAGGATAAAAAGTAATGCATAAACAACTAAGTACCGGTCAACAGGGCTGTCTTTATGACTACCTAATTCGTGATTAAAAAGTATTGCTCGCAGATATATTTTTATGTATTTTCATCAATTATCTTATTGTATATTTTGAATTTGTATATGGTGTAAAATATCATAAGTTTTTTACATTGTATTTCATCAAGAAATTTTATTCTTAGTGCTTGATATTCGATATTCCACCAATATTTATTTAAAATGATGGTGATTTTTCTTTTATATTTAGTTATCTCTTTAACATAAATATGATGAAACACAGTGCACTCCTTATACATTTGAATGGCTTGTGTTCATTTCAAACTTGCGATTTAAAAAAGCTAGAATATAATTTTGACAAAATGAGTTGCGTCAAAGATTATGCAATAGTGAACAACTGCAGTGCATTCAGCGCTTTGATTTTAATATATGACCTATACAACAAATTCCAGCAACAAACCATGACTTGAAGAAAAAAACTGTTCTTTCCTATCAATACATATGTATATTTGTATTATAAAAAGGGGATAATACAAGAAATCATCTGTGTTTAGTTCTAATTTACCACAATAAAGTGAGAAGCGACAAGTGAGAGTTACCCGCCGGGTAACAAATTTTTTGCCAGCGCTAGCCCTGTTACCGGAGATATAAATACACAGTTTCGTAGTAACTTTGAGTGCCTATGCGTATATTGCAGAAAACTTTCAGATGAATATCCATTTTATTCCAAACAAGACCGAACATTCTCTGTCACACATTGATCACATTTCTTTTGATTTTACTCGAATAAAAAAATCACATGTTAGGTTAAAGACATTTATGACCATTTATAAAACAAACTTAAGGTTATCATTCCGTAATAAATTGTTAAGTTGCTCACTGGAACAAATGGGTCGCGTTCTGAGAAAACTGGGTTAAATGCATGTGCGTAAAGTGTCGTCCCAGATTAGCCTGTGCAGTCCGCACAGGCTAATCAGGAGCGACACTTTCCGCTTTTATGGTATTTTTAGTTTCAGGAAAGTCCCTCCTTACCGAAAATAAAGTTTAGGCGGAAAGTGTCGGCCATGATTAGCCTGTGCGGACTGCACAGGCTAATCTGGGACGACACTTAACGCACATGCATTATGCCCAGTTTTCTCAGAACACGACACAAAAGTTTGAAACAGAATTGGGATGGAAAAAAACATATTCAAACACAAATTGTCACAAATTTCCTTATGGTCGTGGACATAATGATTTCTGTAAGTGTAAATTATTGTGTAATATATACCATTAGGCAAGGTTGTATTACGCATTACCAACGCTTGATATCGTGTTTACAAACTCGTGCGATATAGCGGAATACCTCATTTAAATTACATTCTTGATGCATTTACTTCTTATTTTTCGTTTGAATATAAAAAGAACCGTATTCCTTTATACAAATTAAGAAAATATTTTTACATACCAAAACAAACACATTCCTTTTCAATTTAATGATCTACCTTAATGCTCGTCTTAATTCTTGACATCTTGTTGTATATGATCAATGTTGCAACTTACAACACGCTTAAAGAACATTGATATAGACTTAATCTAAAAATTATTTAATTAATTTTCTGCTGTTGTTGTATTACGCGTTAATATCCTCTCCAACTATCCTTAACCCATTTATGCCTATGTCAGCAACAACAACAGCAGCAGCAGTAGTAGTAGTAGTAATAGTAGTACTAATAGAAGTATGTTATGTTATATCAGAGCCTTGCTTTTTTTTTTTTTTTTTTTTTTTTTTTTAAATCAGAGTTTATTTTCAGGTCCTACCGGCCCCTTCATGAGGTCTTTATGGTCCGACCTGCCCCTGTGACCTTTCAGGGGAAAAAGATTAATTTTGAGCCAAAGTAGGTCAAATTTACCCCGGCTTCCCGGGTATTCGCCAAAGATATAATTTAGATCCAAATATACCAGTGCACGGTGGCCAATGAGACCTTAATGTGCACTGGTAGTTGACAATTCAAAGACAAATTCTTGTCTGTACGCAGCTCCACCAAAGGAGTGCAAGCAAGCAGCTCTGCCTTTATGGCCCCTCTCGCTGTCACCGGCTGTCGTCTTCATCCCCGAGACAGTTTCCCCAGTGCGTTGAGCGTACTGAGTACCGCTGTCCCGGGGTCCCTCTTTAAAGCCACCCCCTCGATGTTCTTGGGTGTATGTCAAACCCAGGTCCGTCCCGTATGTCCCCCACACTGGTGGTCTCGCTGTCCCGCCGCCCCCGGCCCTCTTCAGACGGGACCTCTGGCAGGTCCGGGCCGGCGAACTCTCGACGATATAAGAGCCTTGCTTTTTTTTTTTTTTAAACCAGAGTTTATTTTCAGGTCCTACCGGCCCCTTCATGAGGTCTTTATGGTCCGACCTGCCCCTGTGACCTTTCAGGGGAAAAAGATTAATTTTGAGCCAAAGTAGGTCAAATTTACCCCGGCTTCCCGGGTATTCGCCAAAGATATAATTTAGATCCAAATATACCAGTGCACGGTGGCCAATGAGACCTTAATGTGCACTGGTAGTTGACAATTCAAAGACAAATTCTTGTCTGTGCGCAGCTCCACCAAAGGAGTGCAAGCAAGCAGCTCTGCCTTTATGGCCCCTCTCGCTGTCACCGGCTGTCGTCTTCATCCCCGAGACAGTTTCCCCAGTGCGTTGAGCGTACTGAGTACCGCTGTCCCGGGGTCCCTCTTTAAAGCCACCCCCTCGATGTTCTTGGGTGTATGTCAGGCCCAGGTCCGTCCCGTATGTCCCCCACACTGGTGGTCTCGCTGTCCCGCCGTCCCCGGCCCTCTTCAGACGGGACCTCTGGCAGGTCCGGGCCGGCGAACTCTCGACGATAAACAGCGGGTGACAAGTCCGCTGCATCTTGGAGAAGACAGCAATCCCAGCAGTGAGGAAGACGTCCGGCTCGAGGGTGACGGACTCAGCTGGATTTGCTGAGCCATCCGCAGAAGATCAAGCCGCGAGAATCAATCTTCTGCAGGCGGCTCCTGGCCTCGGTCGCGACGAGCACGCTCCAGCTGCTGACCGAGGTAAGAGCCTTGCCCGCTTTGACCAGCTATATATATGCGTACATAATATTTACACATGTTACGCACAATTTGATTGGCTGACTAACTTTCTTTCCTCTTTTGTTTAATGCACTCTGCCTTTATTTACTGCACCGCTCTCTTTTTTAATTGCACTCCGCTTTAATTTAGTTTTGCACTCCACTTTTTTCAATCTCGTGGCCACGACATAGCTTACTCGTGGCCACGAGTTAGAAAAAGAGGAGAGCACTTAAAAAAAAAAGAGAAGTGAATTTCACCTCTATGCCACCGTATATAATCGACTACACGGCCTATTTTAAATATAATTAAAACAGTATGAAAGGTAATCTAGAATGTTTTGACATATTAAGTGTTGCTGGGCGTCGGTCAAAACGTGACCGAACTGTCTTGTGTTTCATACGACGGGATTTAGGAGCTACTGGAAATGAAAAAAATAACCGGTTTAACTTAACGTTTAATTTCAATAGAACTAAGCGACGGAAGTAAACAAATGTTTATGCGATAACATATTTTTAGAACATTTGTTATTAAGAGTATTTGTGCGATGGCAAATGAAGAAGACCCTCTCACTCTTTTACGGCAAAAGAGTTCTGGTGGTCTGCACACTTTTGTAGTTTTTGGTGCCTCAGTAAGTATTTGGATTTAACTATGACGTGCTTTATTGCCTTTAAGTACAAAAACGCTGAGCCCCTGTCCCACTCCTAGTTCTAGTGAGGTCAAAGATAACCGCCAGTATTGGATTATCCTTCTAACCTAATGTAAAAAAAATGGTTGACCAGGAATCCTTTAAGGGAGGTTCGGGTGTACTGGCGTTAATTAGGCTTTCAAAACAGCATTTGTCGGCTAAAAGTAAAACACGGTATTGGTGCTGAAAGTAGTCTCACTTACTCAAAAAAATGAAATTGTAGATACAGCATTTCCTTGGTGTTATTTTTAAAGCTCAAGGTATCCCCTACTCAAATCAAGTTGAATTTTATTTGATCACGCATGCATTATTTTTTTATCTAACATTTTCATCCTATGGTATAATACAAGTTACAGACACTACACTATTCATATAACATGCAAGAAAAGCATAGCAGAACTATAAAACTTCAGATATTTTCACTTTAACATCAACTACAGGTTATAAACTGTTGAAATAAAGCAAAAAAACAAAAGTGATTACTATCTTAACGAAAAAAATCAAAGCATTAATTAATCAGGTATCAGACCAAAAGAGAACCAAGCAAGAAACTTTTCTATAACTTTTATTATAGACCCACAAGATAGCTAATTAGGCATTTGTCTGAAACCAGGAAGTATATTCAAACAAAATAAATCAAAATGATTGGTTTTGAAAAAGCATAAGTTTTCATAAAAGGTAGAATTGCATGCTCAGAAGTTTGGTTACAGACACTACCAAAATATATGATTCCAAAAACAGTTGCAGAATGGCATAAAGCATTAAAAAATGCACTATAAAAGCAAGTTTACATAAAGACAGTGACTTAAACATTATATCAAATGATTTTTGATCTGTTAGAATTTTAGTTAAAACACATTTTTTGTGTACATGATCTGAGTTGGTTACAGACACTACACATGGGGTAACAATAGCTGTCCAGGAGATGTGTAGCTTGACAATTCTCAGTGATTTTTTTTGCCCAAAATTACCGCCGATATTCGGCTGCTTCCAAATTGAAAAAAAAATGATGTTTTTTCCCAAAAATCTGACCAAAATTTCCCAAAAAATTACCAAATTTTCCCAATTAAGCCAATAAGATTTCAATGTCATTTAGCGTTAATTTGGTAGAATGAGTGCCGATCGAGCTTGTTGAGTCTTCGCCGAATGACAACTGACTTACGAATGTTAGCGAATGTAGCCGAATACGATTTTACGTTGCTATCCACACATCTCTCTCTATATTGCGGAGGATACCGACGATAGTCGATGTTTCCCGATTGTTAACGCCTGTTTTTACACACGTCCAAGATGGCGGCAAGCAGAAGGGAAGTTTGCGATGAGCAGCGAAAATGATAAATAACACTAAAATTAACAGCGGATATCACATGGTTATAATTTAATGTGTGTGTCAATTAACGCAAAATACTATGTTTGAGATGAACAACAACAAATATTTATTAGAAATGTTCACAGTGAATGTGCGTCACAGAAATCAGTGTTGGGAAATTGGAGTTTACAAAGTTAAAGCATTTAAGACGAGAACCGTTCGAAAATGGAAAGAGACAAACATGATTTGATTTATATGTTAGTGGATCTGTGTATATTCAGATTCATATGCATATTCTGCTTTATTATGTTTGTCACGCTGTATAGTTTGGTGAAATAGCATTGAACTGAGGATGTCAATTGTGCAAGATATTAAAAGGTAAACAAATGAAATGTATTATTTTAGCTCCATTTAATACAACATTAACACAGCAAAAACACAAAAGCGTGTTTGTTAATATTTGTTAATGTTTTCACCATATCATATTTTACTTTTAAAAACATCCTAAATTAAATTCATACTCTTAAAGAGATTATGATTAAATCATAATGGTACATGTATATTGAAGAATCTATAGATTATTGCAAGTTTAATATGCATGTGGAAGGATATTAACTAAACGTTGTAAGAAGACATGAAAGCAACACTTTATAATATAAAAATGCTGTTAAGCATGAACTTAGTAATTTTTATTCTGTTCTTATAATCATATTTATAATGTTTCCCAATTTCATGGTTTATCGCGCTATTTTTCCCAATTTCATGGTTTATCACGCTATTTTTCCCAATTTCATGGTTTATCGCCCTAATTTTCCCAATCCAATGCCACAGGCTGTAACAAAAAAAATCAAAAAAATCACTGAATTCTCAGTGCTGGGCACATACAAGTCAAAGAAGACTATTCTGACATAATGAGTTTGGCATCTCATATGAATTGGCACACCTGTATAGAGTTTCAAATTAATATAATAAAAAAAAAAAAAAAAAAAAAAAAAAAAAAAAAAAAAAATCTTTATTTAAAGAAGATAGACTTGTTAAGAAATACATCAGATGAAATTACATAATATGCAATTTATATAATACATTTCTTATTTTCAACAAGGTCTTCTAACAAGAAACAATTTACAACAAATACATCATATTTCATCTTGAGCAATATGAACAAAACATAAAGAATCATATATGCATACACATATAATGATATATATTATAATTAAAAACAAAATGACAGACATAAAACTACAATAACCATTTATGCAAGAACAGTATTTAAACATTAAACTAATGTTATTTACTAAAACAACATGAAGCATGTTCAGTTTATTTCATAAAGTGTGGAAGAAAGATAAGCTTTTAATTTTTTCTTAAATGTAATTAAATTGTTTGTTTGACGTATAGATTGGGGTAACGAATTCCAAATTGTTTTGCTAGAAAATTCAAACGATTGTTTGAAATAGTTTGTTTTTGGTATTCGCACTAGCTTTAAATCCCCCTTTTCGCAAGATCGCAAGTTATAGTGAATATTTTGTGATGGTGTCAAAAGGTCACGTATGTATGTTGGGGTTTGATTGTGAAATGCTTTAAATACAATAACTGACGTGAAATAGTGATTACGCTGTTCGAAAGTCAACCATTTTAGATCTTTAAATAGTGTTTTTGAATTTGTGCTGTACTTTTTATTTAAAATATGTGCACCACAACGCTTTTGTATTTTGACTATTCTATTAATTTCCGTTTTGGCCGCTGAACTCCAGGTAACGCATGCGTAGTCGGATATAGGTGAGATATAACCATTATAGAAGAGCTTACGCATTTCAAGGGTTAAATATGGTTTTATTTTTTGCAAAAGAAACATTCGTGATGACATTTTTGAACAAACGCTGTTAATGTGTAGTTTCCAAGATAGAGTATTGTCAATATAAAGGCCAAGAAGTTTTTGACAATTTACTGTTTTGATCACTGTATCTGAAATTTTAAGTTTTAGATCTGTCATGTTTTGAGCTTTCCGTTTTGACCCTAATACCATACAAGTAGTTTTTAGTGGATTAATAATCATGTTATTAGTTTGGCACCAATCATTTACAATTGAAAGATTTGTTTGTAGCTTATTTTGAAGTGTTTGAATATTTGTTCCCACAGTGTGCAATGTTGTATCATCAGCATACATTGCAGAATCACATGTAAGATCTAGCGAAAGATCATTAACGTAAATAAGAAATAGAAGAGGTCCTAAAATAGATCCTTGGGGAACACCAGCAATGATGCTTTTACAAGTAGAGGTAGTGTTTTCTGCTTTGATAAACTGAAATCGATTGCGGAGATATGAAGAAAATAGGTCGCATGAACTATCATTAAAATGATAAAGTTTTAATTTGTGTAAAAGAACCCTATGGTCCACAAGATCAAATGCTTTTTTAAAATCCAAGAAAATTGTACCTACCAGATTTCCATTATCAATTTGTTTAAGCCATGAATCAACTATATTAATCAATGCTGTTTGACAAGAATGATATTTGCGAAAACCCGACTGGGTTTTGTTTAATAGACCTGTAGATTCTAGATATATATGCAATTGTTTAGCTATATGCTTTTCAAATATTTTAGATATAGTAGGTAAAAGTGATATTGGTCTATAATTATTGGGATCTTCTACCGATCCACCCTTGTATAAAGGTATTACGTTTGCAATTTTAAGCATGTCGGGAAAGGTTCCATGTGATATACAGTTATTTATAAGAGCAGTGATTGGTTGTATAATGAAATCTTTGCAAAGTTTAATAATGCTGGGTCCTATACCATCAGCCCCAGCAGATTTGTTTGAATGAAGTTGATTAATTAAAGTACTAACTTCTGATGTGGTAATAAACTGAACAGAGAAATGCTTAGACTCTAGCTTAGCATCCAGATATGTTTTTAGTG
This sequence comes from Dreissena polymorpha, assembly GCF_020536995.1. Lineage (NCBI taxonomy): Eukaryota > Metazoa > Mollusca > Bivalvia > Myida > Dreissenidae > Dreissena > Dreissena polymorpha. The sequence continues at coordinate 171,215,848 of NC_068355.1, forward strand.
AGTGGAAATCGTGTTCAGCAAATTTAGTCTTTTTAATAAGTTTCGAGATGTCAACAAAGTGATCATTAAGTGCATTAGCTACATTTGTTTTACCAGATATTATCCGATCATCCTTCCTTATTACATTTGGCAAAATAGAGGATTCTGTGTGTTCATTTGATGCTAATTTAATAGTTTTCCAGAGCGATTTCGCACTTGTTTTGTTTTGTACCGCATTCGAAAAATATTCTTTTTTAGCCATTTTGATTGCACTGTTACATTTATTACGCCACAACTTATATTGTGGCCAATTAGATTCACGTTTATATTTATCCCTTAAAGACCTTGCTTGTTTTACGTTTTCGTTGTACCAACCAGGTTGTTGTAATCTCTTCACTTTTTTATATTTGATAGGGGCATTCTTATTAAGGACTGAGTTTAATATGTTATAAAATACTTCAAATGCCTCATTAGCATCCTCTATTGTTTCAACCATATCAAAATTAGCATTTGCTAAGTCATTTTGAAAATTGATTTCATTAAATTTGTTAAAACATCTGTACTTAATAATTTTATGATCATCTGTTTTAACAATTTTACCTTTGACGCTTAATGTAAAAACTACTGGGTAATGGTCACTTATGCCTATTTTTGGTATGATTATCTCAGAAATGTTGTCATATTTTGAATACAAATGGTCTAATATTGATGATGAACGTTCCGTAACCCTTGTTGGAAAAGACACGTGTTGTTTTAAATTAAAATCAGTGATAAGTTTTTCCCATTTCTTATTGTTAAATATGTTTTGGCTTAAACAATGAAAATTAAAATCCCCGGTTGAATACATATTACAATCTTCCATGTCTGCCTTATTTATCTGTAATTCAAATGAGTCAATCCAAGATTGAGGGCTATTTGGTGGGCGATAAACAAAGTTAATTAGATATGGTTTGTACTTTACAATGTTGATTTGTAGCCAAATAGATTCAATATCGTCACTTTCTAAATCATGTCTACGTACAAAAGAGATGCTATCTTTTATATAAACTATTATACCGCCTCCAGCAGAAATAGCCCTATCACGTCTTACAATGCTGTAACCGGAAATGGATATTGTATTAATCTCCGTTTTATCATTTAAAAATGTTTCACAAAAGCCTACTATATCTAAAGAACTATTTTCGTGTAAGTAAACACGAATTTCATCCAATTTAGGCAATAAATGTTGGATATTCAAATGCATAATATGCAAACCTTTATATGTAAATGGAATATAATAATCATTATTTATGTTACATTTTAAAGTAGATTGTATGTGAGATTCCATAAGAACGTTACTATCCAGGGATGATATATCAGTGTCTAAATTATTTATTGTGCTACATTTAATATTATTCAATCTTAAGCAATGTGGTTTATGTTGATTTGTATCATCATTAGCAATAATTAAACTACACTTACATTTGTGCGAGTCACATTGGTTACATACCGACGAAAGAATGTCAAATTTATTTGTGCTATATAACGATGTAGTACGTCTGTCATCAGTAACCTATTGTCTTTTGGGTAGTCTGCAGTCACGTGTAACATGATTTTGACGTCCACAGTTCGTGCAGTGTCGACTGTTTTCATGATTGACGTGTCGACGAACGTACCGGAAGTCACGATTTTCATTATGACAATCCTGATATTCACTCCGGGTGTCCAGGTGTGCGTTCCTTAGATCATGCTGCCTGAAGAAGTTATGGTGCCCATTACGGAAGTCATGATGCCCTTTCCGGAAGTCATGATAACCGTTCCGGAAGTCACGATGCCCGTTCCTAAAGCCATGAAGCCCGTATTGGAAGTTCGGTTTAGCGCTCCGGTATTCACGATGCCCGTTTTTGAAGTCACCGTTAGAAGTTCGCCTCCGCTGATTTTGATCAAGTTGACGATGTTGTTGTTGTTGCTGCTGCATTCTTTTCTTAGTTATATGCACTACTTCATTGATTGCTGCCACAAGTGAACTTGATCCATAATTACTTGGGTGAATTCCATCAGGTCTGAATAGTCGATTCGCCAATTGTCCGTTTCCGTACACAAAACAATTATAACAATCGATCAGCTTTACCGGAAGTTCGCTTGATACATCTTCTAGCATTGAGTTGAAATCGCGTACATCAACATCACGTCGAGGACTTATTTTACAAATAAATATTTCACAATTTGTTTGATCTTGAATGCATTGCGAAGTCTGCAAGATTACATCTTTGATTATTGAAATTGGCTGGCCATTCGAGACATCATTCCCACCAGCAAATATTATTATTTTTGATAAGTCAAAGATATTCATTTTTCGCAGCTTTTCACAGATATCCAGCATTGTCTTCCCTGGCAAAGTGCATATGTCCACAGATTCGCATAATCCTCGCTTATTTATGCCTCTCAAAATTGAATCTCCAATCAGTAACGTCTTCGACGTTTGTGGCGTAATGTTCGATCTATGCTCGCCTTTATTGGTTTCTTCTTCAAAATGCACAGTACTTTCTTGTATATCGGAGATCGCTTGTGGGCTAGGCTCAAGTGTCATTTGTTCGGTTTCTAGTAATGTGTCATTTTCAACGGAATCATCGGACATCCGTTTACTTGTTGCTTCTACAGAGCCATTCCTATAACCTTTGGAAAGAACACTTGGTAGGGAGTTTGCCTTAAGTATATCTCCGAGCGATTGAAATTTTTTCTGTACAGATATATTTAATTGGTCGAGTGTTTGCTTCAGGTCTTGAACGTTTTCCTGTAAACAATCGCATTTGTCTTCCGTACCTCGGGAATTCGTTGTACTAATTACTTTTACACTATGGATAATGTCTTTCATCTCATTGAATCCGCGATTGGTGTTTAAGCTGTGCTCACATACATCTTTGCGCATATCACTTACAGACTTTTGAATGGTTTGAATCAAACAAAAAAGTGTTTCAAAATCAAATTCAATCCCAGTGCTCTCCGTTTGAGTACTTGCGTCAATTTTCACGTGTTGAACTTTTAACACCGATTCGAAATGTTCAGGTTGCTTGGTATTTACCATGAAATTGAAATCATTTATTTCCGGTCTCAAACAACATACATCTTTTTCTTCAGTTTGTTTATTTGTCAACACTAGCATGCATTCTTGAAGAATTTCTTGAAATTTTGCGTTCACTTCATCGACGGTCAAGTTTTCTGTTATTAATTTATTTGAAGTGAGTTGTATGATTTCTAATAAGTCACTTTCCGCAAACTGATTCACCATTTTCCCATTAACCAGACACGAACATTTTGTGTGATACAAGTTAATTGTATACACACCATTTCTTCCGGATGATAGCCTGTATTTAGTTTCCACTAAACTACCAATATTATCATACACTGGTGTTTTTTGACATTTAAATTTCAAAGTTTCAGACTGGTAAAACTCATCAGCACAGCTTTTGAAAAGTTCATACATACCAGTACTAAATTCGATTTTCAGCCCACCACCAGTCACCTTGACAATCGCGTGGTCCCTTGTGGTCGCATAGAGTTTCTTTCTCATTGCCTTTTCACTATTTAACTCGTAGTCTCTTGTTTCCATCGGTCCACTTGTTGTTTCAAGTCCGGATTTTTTGTAGCGATCAACGCGCAATTCTGTATCCGTTCTGCCATGTTCAATTGGTATCAAAATGACCGCTGTCAAATACTCTATTATTTACATTAAATTTCACATTGATATCATTGTTATTTTCTGTAAAATCTTAGATAAAGCGCATAATTTATCATTGATATCATTGTTATTTTCTGTAAAATCTTAGATAAAGCGCATAATTTAACGGAGCTTTTTAAAACTTGTTATGCCGGAAGTAACGTCATAATTTCATTATGCAGCAATAAGCATTACCAAATAATGTCGGAAAACTTTCCAAACATTTCAGTGTAAAAAAAAATGTAATTTTGCAAGCAGCAAATCAGTGATGTATTTATAACCCTTTGTTACTCTAGCTATCAAGATAATCACAGAAAAGTTTAAGCTTTAAGTAATGTTTGCCTTGATTTTGAGTTTGCGAAGTCCACTTTCAATAATATCTCTGGATCTTGTGCGCTATAAACAAGATGACATCTATTGATTCCTGTAAACAGTCATCTCTTACAGGCCAAATTTGCTTAACTGACAAAATAAATGTATTACAATCTGATTTCTGTTCCAAAGCAAACACTAAAATGTCCTTTGATTCCATTCTTTTGCTCTAGCCTAGCAGCTACGAAGGCATCATACATGTAGTTGTATTTTAGCTTCTCATATTTTCGTGTGTTCTCCCAATGCTTAACTTTCATGCAGCCAAACCTAGTCTTATTTTATCTTTTCTTTTTTGCTTGATTTATCTTTGCTTCCTGAAACAAGAACGGAAACAAAATTCTTTTTCCTTTCTTCAAAGTTTCTGCTACTAATTAAAGTATAAGAATGTAAATTTATATACATGTAGTGTAAAGCATACAGTGCGCATGTCTTCATTGATCCATTCATAAGCAAAGGAAATGATTAAATGCAGCCATTTGGATCAAAGTAAACAACAGAAGTTACTTCAGACATGGTTAAAACTCATCACTTTAGCTTTAAAAATGATTTCGCTCTTTAATAGCATGAACAATAATAAGTTAAATGTGTAGGCATTGTAGAGTCTGTAACCATATGACCATCAAAACAAACTGTTTGATATTGTGTCTGATCTCAGTAAATTCTCAAATGGTTTTGTTTGGATTTACTGTTCTCATGATATTTAATGCAAAAAACTATGTTTCCAATTGCACATTCTCAAATAGGAGATATATGAAAAAATGCCAGTTTATAGAAAGCTACACTATGAAGACAATTTATATACATTATTATGATAAATATTTCAAATTTCAGACAGAAAATGTCTAAATAATGCGCCTTAGACATCAGCAATGTAATACAAAATACAATTTTGTTTCATTTTACTCACATATTACAAAAAAGGTTTAAGGCTTACAGAAGGAAGTTAGTGGTTACAGACACTACGAATTTTAGCGTAGCATAATCAAAATGGTAGATACATACCTGAGTCATTACAAGAGGTTTGTTCTTGTCTTCTCTCCATATAAAAGGGTTGTATCATCATAAAGAACACAGACATATTTAGATAAATCATTTTAGAAAAAGAAAATCAGGTTATATTGTTCCTAAATAAATTGTTCATAAAATAATTCCATAAGAATGCTTACAATATTTCATCCCAAGAGGTCTTGCATTACCTTTTTTTGCACATTAATCTATTGCACAATGTTTGATGTAACATTTCAACATAAAAGATGGAACTTTCTCATGAGTAAAACAAAATATTTATGAAAAATAGAACAGGGATTTTTTCCTTCATTTTTTACACATTTTTGTAGTGTCTGTAACTTTTTCTAAGTAGTATTTTTTCAATAATGATAATATTTTAGCAAGGCAAATTTCAGCCAACTTAGACATGACATGAATACACATTAGCAAATGTAGTATTTATACTTTTGCATGGAAAAACTTCTAAACTATTGCCACATAAAACTTTCAATGGTTACAGACACTACAGAATTTTAAATAAAAGATTTACCAATGAACTATCATTATTGCTAAAACCTCGGCTTATCTAGTAGTTTGAATGGGTTTTGTACTTATCCTAATACATAACTGAATTTTTTATGTTAATAAAAGTTTAATGTACTGAAATTTTGTACCCATAATTGGAGTATAACAATAAGTATATGTTTGAATTTAAGTGTTGAAACAAAATCCCTGCTGGTAGTATTTTACTTACAAAATCCATAATATTTTACCTATTTCATTAATTCAAGCAGCAAATCGTACCGGATACAAGTCTGTGTAAGATTATACCAATGTTTGCATCATTTGTTGCTGATATCAAGAGCATTTCTCATTTAAATCAATAGATTTTTTCAAGTGAGACTGCATAACGCAAAAAAGGCCATTTTTAGCTCATCTATTTTTTGAAAAAAAATTATGAGCTATTGTCATCACCTTGGCGTCGGCGTCGGCGTTGGCGTTGGCGTTGGCGTTGGCGTCGGCGTCCGGTTAAGTTTTGCGTTTAGGTCCACTTTTCTCAGAAAGTATCAATGCTATTGCATTCAAACTTGGTACACTTACTTACTATCATGAGGGGACTAGGCAGGCAAAGTTAGATAACTCTGGCGTGCATTTTGACAGAATTATGTGCCCTTTTTATACTTAAAAAATGGAAAATTTTGGTTAAGTTTTGCGTTTAGTTCCACTTTTCTCAGTAAGTATCAATGCTATTGCATTCAAACTTGGTACACTTACTTACTATCATGAGGGGACTGGGCAGGCAAAGTTAGATAACTCTGGCATGCATTTTGACAGAATTATGTGCCCTTTTTATACTTAGAAAATTGACAATTTTGGTTAAGTTTTGTGTTTAGGTCCATTTTATTCCTTAAGCATCAAAGCTATTGCTTTCATACTTGCAACACTTACTAACTATCATAAGGGGACTGTGCAGGCAAAGTAATGTAACTCTGACTGGCATTTTGACAGAATTATGTGCCCTTTTTATACTTAGAAAATCGAAAATATGATTAAGTTTTGTGTTTAGGTCCACTTTATTCCTACAGTATCAAAGCTATTGCTTTCATACTTGCAAGATTTATGAACTATCATAAGGGGACGGTGCAGGCAAAGTTATGTAACTCTGACTGGCATTTGGACGGAATTATGGGCCCTTTATACTTAGAAAATTGAAAATTTGGTTAAGATTTATGTTTTGGTCACTTTACCCCTAAAGTATCATAGATACTGCTTTCATACTTGGAACACTCACAAACTATCATAAGGGTACAGTAAAAGGACAAGTTGCATAACTCTGGTTGTCATTGTTACGGAATTATGGCCCTTTTTTGACTTAGTAACTTTTAATATATGGTTAAATTTTGTGTTTCGATCCACTCGAAGTATCAAGGCTATTGCTTTCAAACTTCAAATACTTACATGCTATCATGAGGTTACTGTACCTGGCAACTTGAATTTTACTTTGACCTTTGAATGACCTTGACTCTCAAGGTCAAATTATTAAATTTTGCTAAAATTGCCATAACTTCTTTATTTATGATTAGATTTGATTGATACTTTGATGAAACTACTCTTACCTGACATACCACTATAGACTTCACCCAAACCATCCCCCGTGCCCTCCCCCCCCCCCTCCCCCCCTCCCCCCCCCCAATTTTTTTTAATTTTTTTTTTTTTTTTTTTTTTTTAAGATCATCTCACAAATGACCACCACACCCTCACACTATACCCCCACCCCACCCCCCCACCCCACCCCACCCCCCAAATTTTTTTTTTTGATTTTTTTTATTTATTTTTTTTTTTAAGATCATCTCACAAATTATCACCACACCCTCACACTATACCCCCCCCCCCCCCGATTTTTTTTTTTTTTTTTTTTTTTTTTCGCTTTTTTGGAAGATAATGTTATAAATGTCCACAACCCCACACTATACACCCCTCTTCACTCCACTCCTCCCTCCTTTGTGATTGAAAATGAGAGTCCCTTCACCTTTAAAAAGAAAATAGATGAGCGGTCTGCACCCGCAAGGCGGTGCTCTTGTTAACCAGGTTTTCCGAAGGAAAAAACTGGTTATTAGATTGGCGAATGCGGGCGGGCTGGCTGGCTGGCTGGCTGGCTGGCTGGCTGGCGGGCTGGCTGGCTGGCTGGCGGGCTGGCGGAATAAGCTTGTCCGGGCCATAACTATGTCGTTCATTGTCAGATTTTAAAATCATTTGGCACATTTGTTCACCATCATTGGACGGTGTGTCGCGCAAAATAATTACGTCGATATCTCCAAGGTCAAGGTCACACTTTGAGTTCAAAGGTCAAAAATGGCCATAAATGACCTTGTCCGAGCCATAACTATGTCGTTCATCGTCAGATTTTAAAATCATTTGGCACATTTGTTCACCATCATTGGACGGTGTGTCGCGCGAAATAATTACGTCGATATCTCCAAGGTCAAGGTCACACTTTGAGTTCAAAGGTCAAAAATGGCCATAAATGAGCTTGTCCTGGCCATAACTATGTCATTCATTGTGAGATTTTAAAATCATTTGGCACATTTGTTCACCATCATGGGACGATGTGTCCCACGAAAGAATCACGTCAATATCTCCAATGTCAAGGTCGCCACGACTAAAAATAGATTTAAAAAAAAAAAAAAATCTTACAAAGGGGGTTAATTTTTTTGGTCATTTCAAAAGTTCAGTTTGAGTTTTCTCCCTTTATCAGATTTTTTTTTCACAATGAAAACCTGGTTTTGTGACAATTTTGTCCCTTGTTAGAGCATGTTTCAAGGTATATCTCAAGAACGTGTAGCACTAGTCTCTTGAAATTTTTAGGAAAGTAAGATGGGTATATGCCAGTGTAGTGGACCTTTAGAATTAATTCCTATCTTGTATATTTTTTCTTAGCCATGGATATGACATTGTAGATTATATACAGCTGGTCTATTGATCAGGTGAGAAGTGTTCAATTTAAACTAAGTGATGTCGGAAGCATATACAAAACCAGAACAGGAACTATGCACTTGAAGAAGTATATTTTTTATCCCATGAAAACCCTTGTCTGGTCTACATGTTTGTTTTCAGAAGATTTATTGTGAATACTTATTATTTTATTATAATTATGAAATTACTTTTATTGTCAATTGTATAGTGTATTTAAGCAACAAAGGAAATTCCATTTACCAGTTTTAGTGAAACGACTTGGAATGCAAAGGACCCCAGTCTGTTAACAAAAATGCTGAATAAAAACCCTGTTCACAGTGCTCTGTCATATCTTACACAGATGTACGTAGTAAGAGTCATTATTAGATCTAATGGGCACAACTTGCTTACAGTGGGTTTTGTGATTACATTTTGCACATCGTTAATCATCGGTCCTACATTGTCCGTTACTAAAATGTACATTGTTAACACTTTTAATATTTATTTCGAATATTCACGAAACTGTGTAAGAAGATTGGTCTAAATGACAATCGGGTAAATACAAAGCTGCGTTTAAAAACTAGGTTTGCTATGTCAAATAAAATGAAAGGTTTCTTAACATTCCAGAAGTTACATGTTTACCCAATCCTCATGAAACTTGCTAAGAACGCTTTTTCAAATGGTATATCTGCTGAGTTAGAAAGCGGTGTAGATCTACTGAAAAATTTGTGTGCCAGTGGGGTCATTCGGTTCGTCCGAAGTTTTTTAATGTATTTTTTAAATAATACCCCGGGGTGAAAATTTGTCCCTCTCTGAGGGTACTTGCTTTGTATGTATGGAGCAAACACTTTAAAAATGTCTTCTCTGAAACAGCAAGGCCAATAGGTTTGGTTTTTAGCATGCATCATTTTATTGTGGTCCTCTACCAAGTTTTTTTTAATATCGTCCTTCGGTTCTAACTGGCCATGCCAAAAGAAATATTTACGGAATTAGATATTTTAAAAAAGTTCTCTCAAAACGGTAGGGCAGGGATTTAGTTTTTTTAATATGGCATACTTGTCCTGTAACAACTTTGTTAAACTCATCGCTCTTGGGTTAAAATTGACCCAGCCCCATGGGTTACTTGTTTAATTATATATGTTAGTAAAAATTTTGAAAATCTTTTCTGAAGCAGCTGGGCCCAGAGGCTTGTTATTTTGCATGTAACGTCTAATAGTAGTCCACTGTTAAAGTTGTTCAAATCATGCCCCTTGTGGTTAAAACTTGCGACACCCCGGGACTCAAAGACTTGTATAGTAAATATCGATAACTTCTAAAATCTTCTTCGAAACCGCAAATTTCAGGGGTTTGATATGGCAGGGGTTTTTTTTACAAAAAGGGGAAGACGCTGGACGCTGGGTAAAAGGGGAAAATCGAGCGCGAAAGAGACATATTTGGGGAAAAAATAAAAACTGTTCATTTCAATGTCTACAACTCGCTTACAGACTTCAGGTTTTTTTTTTAGAAAAAGAGGCATGTCTCTGACCTTTTTGTTCTTAAACACATGAACAAGTATGATATTAAAGTCAAAGTCCTAAATAAAGTTGCAGAGTAGATCTAATAATGGGAAATGTTTTCAACTGGGGCCGGGGAACGATGTCAATATTGTGATTTCTATTTCATGATGAATGGGTTGACGATCTAGATCTGCTACATGTATTGGAAAGGAAAGGTGCGGCAGCTGCCGATTGTCTACTTTCACTTTCACAATAATCCGACAGTATTAATCGATGTTGATTACAGTACCTCCGAATCCTGCTGGGTTTCAACGGTTTTTGATGATTCATTCTTAAAAAATGCGTCAACGCAATTAATATTTTCCTAGTCCGAACGTTTTATTTTGTTCGTGTATGAACGCCAATTGTGAGAATTTTTTCTGTTTTAACGTTTATATCTTGGCTTTCACATAACCCGGATGAAAATTTGACTGGTTTCCGGTAATTAATTGTCGAAACACCCTTCTCGCGCAAGACCGGAATCCAGTAAAATAGTCACATGATTAATACGATTAGTTGCCCAGTTTCCATGACGTAATTTAAGAGCTATATATAGAATCACTGGGATTTAAAAGACCCAGGGTCACCTCTGGAACGGGGTGTCTCCTGTATCTTGCACTATCCCCCGTAACCAACTAACACGTCTTTCTGGGGGCGATGGCCATATGGGAGACAATCCCGGTGCACTCGATAAAAAAGAAAAACAACAAACCCAGATTTGAGTGTTCGTCGGGAGAGAGAGAGAGAGCGAGATCGTTGTACATGGTACAAATTGGATAAGTGTCAACTTCCCAAAAGAAAAAAACATTTCTTTGAGGGTAAAATATTATATTTTGGTGAAAAATTTTATTTTTGGGGGGGAAATGGTAGTTTTAGGGGAAAAATTCTGGTAGTGGAAGACGCCGATTATCATCGTCACTTTCTTAGTAAAAAAACCCCTGTATGGTGTAGAAATTCAAATATTTTTCCTCTTTTCTTCTAATAAGTTTTCTCAAATCATGTGTCTGGGGTCAAAACTAACAACAACAGAATCATCTATGAATTATGAAATAATCCCGTTTCGCGAGATCAGAATGTCCGCACTTTTTAACGTCCGAAAAATGAGCCAATCATCATTCTGCTTTTTTAAAACACATCGACAAAACAATCGGATATTATTTATTATGGTTCTTTGTTGCAGTGCTTGCGAGTAGCAATAGGGGAAACTCTCGAACTCTGAATCAACCCGATCTTGGTCGTTTTTTACTTTTTTATTTTCGCTTATAAAACTAGCTTTCGCTGAACAGTCTCTAATCACTTTAAAAATCACCACAATAGCCGTAATTGTTTACACAATGGTTACACAATGCACGTTTTACGGTCCAAAGGCGGCACTAACGATGGGAAGGACTGTGAAGTTGTGCGTAAATAACCCCATGTCACTATCAAATCAATAATTTCAGGGGCTTTGTGGCAGTTTGTTGGCTGTGTTATATTATGTTAAATATTATGGGGAAAATGTATAAAGCAATAGGCTGTTACACCAAATCCCGAAGCTCAACAAGTACGCATATATAAATGCACTTTAGAAAATAAAACAAATAACTTACAATAATTAACTTAAATATAACTGGCATTTGTTAAATAGTTTTGCAATCTAAGATAACAAATGACAACACATATTAAGATGTTTCATAAATCGAAAAATACGGTATAAAAAAGTGTCATAATTTTTGGACTTCCTGAAGTATGGTCGGACTCAAAAATTTCAGAAAAAGGAAGTCCAAAGAACTCCTTACTCAGAATACTTAGTGTCAAACACTATATACTAGCATGTGTATCCGTAGTATCGGCCCTTTTAATAAAAACCCATAAATATGTAAAGTGAACACGTTAAAAGCACATGTTTCATCATTCTGTCAATCTATAGTTAAATCTGTAGTCTTTGACATAACAGCAAAAACTGCATTTTAATGTGCAATGTTTTGACAAAATACTTGCTTGACTTAGCTTCCTGTTGATATTCTGTATCATGTACATAGTTTCTCATGATATCGACCCTTCTGAGTGGTTTCTACAGTTTGTTACTATGAGCATGTGCTTGTTCTTTAAATAGTTTCTGAGTGGAAATAACAAACTTTTTCTTGTGTTGTTCTTAAAATATTTGTACATTTTTATTCACAAATAAGCAGCTTATAAAACATTTGATAAACCTGTCATTAAACCATAAACAAACTAACATGAGTATGTGTTACGAAAGTAAAACAATCATAGCATCACCCTGAAGTAGTTGCATTAATTCAACTCTCAGCTATATAACCCAAAGGGTTTCAATTCACCATCTTATGTCTAATGTTGCAAAATTTGATCATCACTGAAAATGCTAAGGAATAATGATACTGCAAAAACTTATCAACGTTACCCTGTCTAAAGCACAAACTCATGCAAATGGTACCATTAAAGCAAGAAATAATCGCTTTTTATTAACTTATCAGGAAACTGTCATGATGTAACCAACTAAAAGTGTAGCTACATGTATCGGTTATAGGTCGCAGTGAACAAATCTTTTGCACATCGGGATATTTGATGTAACCTAAGTCAATAACAATGTCGAACAGATGTTGTATATTAACACTGTTCAAAAATTTAAAATGAAAATGTCTGCAAGAATACAGTGTTGAAACATTGTCGTGTTTTTTAGGTTGCATGCAAAGGATAACGTCCATATAAGGCTGCCTTTCAGGTAAATTTAATGTGCTTTTGAAGTTTATTCATCGCTTTCATCAATTGGTAACGGACAAAGTCTGTTTAGTGATGCCTATGAAATCTGTGCGCAGAACTGCAATTGTGTTTATGAGGGGGTGCATATGTACTCCCAGAGCCCGCCTAATAGCAAAAATTATCAAAGGCTCTGGGAGTATGATTATATGTACTAAACCCTGAAGTAAACATGACTTCTTTTAAATAAAATCTAGAAATCATAAACGTGATTTTTTTATTTGTCATTAATTAATATACAGTAAATGAATTAAAAATTGAAAAACATTTACGTCCTGCACATCTTGAAAACTTTTGTAAGTGGACTTAAGTTAAGTCACGATACTATAAGGATAAGTGATATAAGAGACTTGCTGTGTGAGTGGTACACTACATATAGTTGAATTAAGGACAACAGTTTATCACTATTTATTTCAGCAGCTTTAATTGATTCTTTTGTTTCTCATATAACAAAAACAACAGAATAATTAAAGCATATTCAAATTCCAATAATTAAAGTGTGTATGCACGATTTTTATATGTGCTAAATTGTAATATATTGATAAAAATATGTTACAATAACACAAAATAGGCAAGGCAAATTATACATTGAAGAAGAAATTCATAAAATGCAGCAAAGACAAATTAGCGCCCCGAGCCGATTGTGACGAAGATATTTCGTACATATTTTTCTACAATAACCGAAGCATTCGTCTTCTTCGTGTGTCATATGAATAGATATCGTTGCAGGCAATTAAAATGATCGGTAAAACAAAATTGTGTCTTTGTGCCGTATGAACGAATCTGCACTAAAACTAAATTTGGATTCACATCGTACATTCATGCTGGCGAATTCGACTGTACAGACATTTTCGATTTCAGAATTAAATATCTGGCTTATTTGGCATTTTTAGACGCATGTTATTCTTAACTTGTATTTTAATTTGAAATATATGTATGCCCCCTCTTCGAAGAAGAGGGGTATATTGTTTTGCACATGTCGGTCGGTCCGTCGGTCCATCCACCAGATGGTTTCCGTATGATAACTCAAGAACACTTAGGCCTAGGATCATGAAACTTCATAGGTACATTGATCTGGCAGATGACCGCTATTGATTTTCAGGTCACTAGATCAAAGGTCAAGGTCACAGTGACTCGAAACATTAAAACGGTTTCCAGATGATAACTCAAGAATGCTTAAGCCTAGGATCATGAAACTTCATAGGTACATTGATCATGACTGGCAGATGACCCCTATTGATTTTAAGGTCACTAGGTCAAAGGTCAAGGTCACAGTGACTCGAAAAAGTACAATGGTTTCCGGATGATAACTCAAGAATGCTTACGCCTAGGATCATGAAACTTCATAGGAACATTGATCATCACTGGCAGATGACCCCTATATAAAGACTGGCAGATGACCCCTATTGATTTTCAGGTCACTTGGTCAAAGGTCAAGGTCACAGTGACTCGAAATAGTAAAATGGTTTCCGGATGATAACTCAAGAATGCGTACGCCTAGGATCATGAAACTTCATAGGTACATTGACCATGACTGGCAGATGACCCCTATTAATTTTTAGGTCACTAGGTCAAAGGTCAAGGTCACAGTGACTCGAAACAGTAAAATGGTTTCCTGATGATAACTCAAGAATAATTAGGCCTAGGATAATGAAACTTCATAGGTAAATTGATCATGACTGGCAGATGACCCCTATTGATTTTCAGTTCACTTGGTCAAAGGTCAAGGTCACAGTGAAAAAAAACGTATTCACACAAATGCTGCCACTACAACTGACAGCCCATATTTCATTCATTTTATGTGTGTGTCCAAAAACTTTTACCTTGGTTAAAGTTTGATAACTGTTGCAATATTGAAGATAGCAACTTCATAGTTGGCATGCATGTGTATCTCACTGAGCTGCACATTTTGAGTGGTGAAAGTCAAGGTCAAGGTCATCCTTCAAGGTCAAAGGTAATTTATCATTGTATTTTTCTTTCCTTAAACTTTAACCCATTTATGCCTAGTGGACTCTCCCATCCAGCTTAATTGGATCAATTCATCATGACTGGCAGATGACCCCTATTGATTTTCAGATCACTAGGTCAAAGGTCAAGGTCACAGTGACAAAAAACGTATTCACACAATGGCTTCCACTACAACTGACAGCCCATATGGGGGGGACATGCATGTTTTACAAACAGCCCTTGATATAATAAGTTTTTAACACATTTTATATAAATTCATAAATATTTGACAAAATCGTGCAAACACACTTTAAACATTTTTTCATAACTAAGCCATAATTGCAGAAAATCAGCTTTTATAGTGAGAACTCACTTTGCTGTGAAAAGTAACTTTATCAAAACAGTATCTAATATGTGAAATTTCTTACTAATTATTAATCATTACAGTTACAATACTACCAGACACTTCATTTGTCGCTAATATATAACAATTACATATATATTTTCCTATAGTAAGTAATATTTGTTGATATATTGTACAATTACTGTTCTAATAGCTTATTTTCCATACAAGTAATTTTAAAAATGAACTTAAATAAAATACCAAGTATTCATAAAAGAGTTATACATTAATGAGCAGTGAAAATGTTTTATTTTCAATTGTTAACTTACACAGCTATAACTGTATAAGGTAATGCACATTAATTTGCATAAATCTGCATTTGCCAAATAGAAAACTAGTCACCTAACTCTCAAAGAATAGTAAACATGTTATTTTATCTCAAACAAACACAAATAAAATAAAATATCTTACCTGTGGAGAAAACAAGGACAGCAGTTTGTCACTATTTATTTCAGCAGCTACATTTCTTTTGCTGAAATGTCACTTTGGGTTACCTTAAATACTCCATTTCCTAACAGGTGTCTTGACACAAATGAAAGGTTACATTTATGGGAAGAATAATGTTGCAATAAAAAGTGTCAATTTAAGGACTAACGGTGACAATAAGCCAGGATGTGTCTCGGTATTATGTAACAATATTAAGTAACATGAGCTGTTACAGTGTTAAAGCCACATAAATACTCAATATCAACAAATATTTCGTAAAATAAAGTTAACCCATAAAAATCAATGTTCTTTATATCAAAAGAAAAAATTACAACGCTAGATGTGGTCTGGTAAAATAGATTTAACGAGGTACGAAATGCTCGTTTTTATTTTGCGTGTGACAATAATTATATTCCATGTGAATTTCCCACAACGATATCCAAATTTGTAAGAGCGAACCCAAGATAAGCTTCTGTCAGCTCATGAGACTTACATTGTGCTCCCTACACTGCCCAAGCCAATCTCGCTTTTGCTTGTAAATGTTTGGATATCTTCTCGGGAAATTTACATGGAATACATTGTGAATCAAATATTAATAATGAGCATTTAGTATCTCATTCAATCCTATGATGTTACCAGACCACATCTAGTGCTGAAATTTTGGCCACTGCTATAAGGGAGTTATTTTTGTATGGGTCAACTTTATTTTACGAAGTATTCATTGATTTTGAGTGTTTATGGTTCTTTAATTTCAATTACATTTTACAAATTATAAAACTCAAAGTTATATTATTTTGTTCTTCTAATTTGAATTATTATAAAGAGTTTTATTAAAGTTTGTGCCAAATCATTGGACTATTTGGCTCGAAAAGAAATTCCAATCCTAAAATGGCATTTTGTCCCAAAATGGCCATAAAAAGGCCTGACAGTGATTGAGAAACAAAATAGTGAGAGTAATGTAATCAATCATATGAATACTGTTATATTAAATAAAATTAAACATATGCATGTCTTTTCATGTTGAATTAAATTTACATAAAAAAGATCACAAAACGGTTATGAGGTCGGTGTATTCCAACCTCATATAAATATGAGTGGCGCAGTATCATGCATACCACAACCCTTCTCTGTACACAAACAATTGTCTGGATTCTGATTTTGGCTCATTTGTCCCTTAAAAATAGAAATACTTGTCTAGAATTTGACTAGTGGGTCTTGTAAATTAACATTAACCCTGTCTCACTCAGAAGCAAAGTAAAAAATGGCTATGTGCAAACAGCATAAAACCAGAACAGCCTGCGAGTAATTCGCAGTCTGTTCAGGTTTCATGCTGTTTGCTGCTCATATTAGTATCTAAGGGTTGAAAATGACACCTTTAAAACTTGAATTTAGTAAGAAAGTTCTTTAAATAAATTTAACTTTCTAAGGGACTCAAAATATGTATCTAAGTGGTACAGGGTTAATCTAATCTGTTTGTGAGCATGGACAGCAAATAGTTATTTTAAGTTCTACAAATTGAACCCCAGTTCTATATTTAAAATCAAATTGTGTATGAAAGTATGTGTAAGCTATCCACTAAGATAGGACACTGAGCATGTACTGGTAAGGAATGGTGACATCATTCATTTGATTGGATCTTGGTGTGTATGGAATCTGTTGGGTTGTGGAACATACTTCCACCGGACTGACCGCTGTGGGATCATGACCCAAGTCAAGGAATCGTTGAGTCAGAATGGACCAAAGTGCTCAATGGATATAGGAGTATTTGTTTGTTTGGGAGCTTCTGTAAGTTGTTCTCTTTTACAAGTTCATATTCTTTGTATCTATATTATACAAATTTACAGCCAGTTTTGTCACGTGATGTAAATGTATTTAAAATATTACACTTCTAAAAGTTTATTGAAACCTGTATCATTTAACAGTACATTAAATAGTACACTCTTTCATATTGATTTTCATTTGTAGGATGCAGTTAAGTGTGAAATCTTATTATTGTCTGACCTCAGCTGCTTGATTAATGCTTTATTGTTGTGGTTTATATTGATTTATAACTTCATTTTTATTTGGCATAGCTGTCTATGATCATTTTTACCTAATTTGTGTGCACTAAATGTGCAGTGAGAATATTGGATGCCTACATTGTCTAATTTCTGGGAATGCAAACTTACAATGTACACCAAAAACTGTTGCATACTTTTAAGGATACAAGTTTACATTTTTTAACATTAAATAGTTAAATGATGCTATTGAGATATAATGACAGAACTGAAAATTTTTATCATGTGTCATAAGAAGAATAATATATTCATTCATATAATGCAATTACTATTTATTTTAGCCTACTGTAAATAAGCAGAATGCTCTATTAATTGTAGCTGCTTCTAATCCAACAATAGGTGTGTCATGCAAAAATGGGTCTCATACCATATGTGACCAGGGTAGCTACAGACCAGCCTGCGCCTTTGCACAGTCTCATTAGGAGTTGCCCTGTCCGTTATTGTGACCATTATGCTTTACGTTATAACCGACAGGGAAGCTGATGATCAGACCGTGATTCAGGGCTCTCCTATAACCGGCAGGACAGCTGATGATCAGACTGTGATTCAGGGCTCTCCTTTAACTGACAGGGAAGCTGATGATCAGACTGTGATTCAGGGCTCTCCTATAACCGGCAGGACAGCTGATGATCAGACTGTGATTCAGGGCTCTCCTTTAACTGACAGGGAAGCTGATGATCAGACTGTGATTCAGGGCTCTCCTATAACTGACAGGGAAGCTGATGATCAGACTGTGATTCAGGGCTCTCCTATAACAGACAGGGAAGCTGATGATCAGACTGTGATTCAGGGCTCTCCTATAACTGACAGGGAAGCTGATGATCAGACTGTGATTCAGGGCTCTCCTATAACCGACAGGGAAGCTGATGATCAGACTGTGATTCAGGGCTCTCCTATAACCGACAGGGAAGCTGATGATCAGACTGTGATTCAGGGCTCTCCTAAAACCGACAGGGAAGCTGATGATGAGACTGTGATTCAGGGCTCTCCTATAACCGGCAGGACAGCTGATGATCAGACTGTGATTCAGGGCTCTCCTAAAACTGACAGGGAAGCTGATGATCAGACTGTGATTCAGGGCTCTCCTATAACTGACAGGGAAGCTGATGATCAGGCTGTGATTCAGGGCTCTCCTATAACTGACAGGGAAGCTGATGATCAGACTTTAATTCAGGGCTCTCCTATAACCGACAGGGAAGCTGATGATCAGACTGTGATTCAGGGCTCTCCTATAACCGCCAGGAAAGCAGATGATCAGACTGTGATTCAGGGCTCTCCTATAACCGACAGGGAAGCTGATGATCAGACTGTGATTCAAAGCTCTCCTTTAACTGACAGGGAAGCTGATGATCAGACTGTGATTCAGGGCTCTCCTATAACCGGCAGGACAGCTGATGATCAGACTGTGATTCAGGGCTCTCCTATAACCGACAGGAAAGCTGATGATCAGACTGTGATTCAGGGCTCTCCTAAAAGAGACAGGGAAGCAGATGATCAGACTGTGATTCAGGGCTCTCCTATAACCGACAGGGAAGCTGATGATCAGACTGTGATTCAGGGCTCGCCTATAACCGGCAGGACAGCTGATGATCAGACTGTGATTCAGGGCTCTCCTATAACCGACAAGGAAGCTGATGATCAGACTGTGATTCAGGGCTCTCCTAAAACCGACAGGGAAGCTGATGATCAGACTGTGATTCAGGGCTCTCCTTTAACCGACAGGAAAGCAGATGATCAGACTGTGATTCAGGGCTCTCCTATAACCGACAGGGAAGCTGATGATCAGACTGTGATTCAGGGCTCTCCTATAACTGACAGGAAAGCTGATGATCACACTGTGATTCAGGGCTCTCCTGTAACTGACAGGGAAGCTGATGATCAGACTGTGATTCAGGGCTCTCCTATAACCGGCAGGACAGCTGATGATCAGACTGTGATTCAGGGCTCTCCTATAATCGACAGGGAAGCTGATGATCAGACTGTGATTCAGGGCTCTCCTATAACTGACAGGGAAGCTGATGATCAGGCTGTGATTCAGGGCTCTCCTATAACCGACAGGGAAGCTGATGATCAGACTGTGATTCAGGGCTCTCCTAAAACCGACAGGGAAGCTGATGATCAGACTGTGATTCAGGGCTCTCCTATAACCGACAGGAAAGCTGATGATCAGACTGTGATTCAGGGCCCTCCTATAACCGACAGGACAGCTGATGATCAGACTGTGATTCAGGGCTCTCCTATAACCGACAGGGAAGCTGATGATGAGACTGTGATTCAGGGCTCTCCTATAACCGACAGGAAAGCTGATGGTCAAACTGTGATTCAGGGCTCTCCTATAACCGACAGGGAAGCTGATGATCAGACTGTGATTCAGGGCTCTCCTATAACCGACAGGGAAGCTGATGATCAGACTGTGATTCAGGGCTCTCCTATAACCGACAGGGAAGCTGATGATCAGACTGTGATTCAGGGCTCTCCTATAACCGACAGGGAAGCTGATGATCAGACTGTGATTCAGGGCTCTCCTATAACAGACAGGGAAGCTGATGATCAGACTGTGATTCAGGGCTCTCCTATAACAGACAGGGAAGCTGATGATCAGACTGTGATTCAGGGCTCTCAGAAAGGCTTAATCAAGCGTATTTGTATGCATAACGTTGACAAATGACTTCAGAAACCAATTGAGTCAGTGAGATGCACCTTTTGCATAACTGGGTTTTTCAAGTGAATCCAATTACAAACAATACCTGTAAAGCAACCTCCTATTTAAATTTTAAGCCAACACAATTTATTTCCTCACACCAGTTTAAAATCCAATAAATCAAATTCAGTAGAAGGCAGTAAAATGTCTAATAATTTTCTCACATCCCTTCCTCCATGGAATTTAAATGCATCAATGCTGTATTTGACACTTCATGATGTACATTTTGTATTAAGTGATTTAAAATGGTAAAATAATGCAACTGTATATGTAAGATAAAACCCCAAAAACATCACTTATAAAATTTGACCCTATGCCGACCCCTGTGGCATTACCTGCTTTGCACATTTTAAATGGAACACATGGTTTGTTTATTAAAGCAGGTTTGTGGTTTTGACCCTGTCATATAAAAGCGTTTTATTTGAGTCACAATGTAAATTTATTCAATTGAGTCATTATCACAGATTAAAACTGGACATTCAAATAAGGAATAGTTATGGGATTTAATAATGAAACAAACAATAATATTACTATGTATATTTTTTTATTTTATGCTTTCTGATGCTTTTTGATGGTTTATAGAGAAATATTGGTGAATAAAAACGGTTATTTCACTGTTCAAACAGTGAAAAATAACAGTGAAAATTATCGATAATTTTCATTGTTTTATTGAAACTGTTTTTACCGGAACCAGAAGATATCTTCAATTAAAGGCAATTTTACCAAGGGGGACTACTGTGCATTGATGTTTATAAAAACAAAGGGATGAACTTCCTTTTAAAATACATGGGGGTGCCCAACGGGTAATCATATTGTATGGAATGGCAAATATACAAGAATAATTCATTTGAAGCATAAAATAAAAAGAAAATTGGTTGGATTTGGTGGAACATTTGGTGGCTGCGCCACTCTTGAAAATATCATTTTTTATGATCACGAGTGAATTAAACTCATATTCCACCAAATCCACCAAATACCTCTCTGTATTTATTCTTTATTTGTGCAATATTTAATTGGACTACTTTTTCTTTTGGACTCCTTTTTACAAGTAGCTAGTGCTAGGACTCCTGTTTCATGGTAATGTGACCCCTTTGATTATGCGTAGGCTGGTCTGGCTTACAAGTGCCCTTTCATGGAGCTTGTGTTTTACATGTCATTTCATTTTTTCCAAACATAATGTATTTCGTCTACTGAATGTAATAACTAGGGTAACTGACATTTTGTGAATTGTTCAGGAATGCATATTTTCAGACATTATCCAAAATACAGTAAGAGCACTTACGTTATTTTGTGCGCTCAAAATATTTCAGTAACTGCTCCTTTCTTAATTTGTTTTTGTTTTAAAAAAGACAAATCAATTTGGAGTTTTGTTTCATTTTTCAAGTGTTATTATAATACTAATCAGAAAATTTGAATATGGAAAAAGGTTTATTATTTTAATAAAACATTTTATTGCTTCTCCTGAAAATTTAACAAAATGTCAGTTACACTACTTTTTACATTCAGAAAATGACATGTGTTTGTTATGTCAATTTCAAAAATTTGATAAAAACATTATTTTTACCAAAAAGATTGACTTTATATTTTAACAGTTGATGTATTTCACCTTAATAAACACAAAAATGGAAAAAAGTAAAAATGTATAAAAATGTCAGTTATATGACTTATTACATTCAATAGGCGATTTATCATCTAACAATTCAGAATAAAACAAGCAACTTTTTTTTTTGTCTTTTACAAGCAGGGTACTATTATAAAGCGACAGAAATAGAATGCAGTAAATGCAATCAATAGGAACATCATAAAATCGAATGCCCTTGTTAAGTTTTTGCAATCCCAGCAATGAAAAAAAAAAAAATTACATTCTCTCTTTAGTATCTCTAACATATTGCTGTTATCACCGTCTATTACAAGATCCATTTTCAAACCAAACATTACATTCATAGTGGAACATTTTATATCTAAAATACCAAAACTTTTTACGATTTTGGTAATTTGCTCAATATCAATTAAATTATTTTGCTACAGAGAAATGGCATTTGCTTTGTTCAATCCATTAATAAAATTGAACTATGTCAAGAGATCAAGTATCTACGAAGCCTGTTATTGTATATGCCCAACACATACAATTTAAGCTAACATGATAATCTGTGGATGGCAAAGACTTTATTAAGAAGTATTACTTTCTACGCCATCTTTCCCACTCAGAGGTAAAGTGAACATGGCTTAGTGCACAAACAGCATAAAACCAGAACAGCTTGCGAGTCATTTGCAGTCTGTTCAGGTTTTATGCTGTATGCTGCTCATCAGTACCTAAGGTTTTGAAATGAAGCCTTAAAAACTTGAATCTAGGAAGAAATGTCTTTAACAAAATTTGACTTTCTAAGGGATAACAAATACATGATACAGGGATTTCAATAGACGCAGAATCCTGCGATTTGACGCGAGCAAATTAAAAATGACTCGTTTTAGACGCAACCCTTTTTTCTGCCGTGCGTCATTCGGACGCATCGAAAATTTGACCCCAGCGTCAGTCAGTTAACATCTCGAGTTCCATGGTAATAAATCCCACTGTGCTCCTAATTGAAATTAATGTTTCAGTATTTGAAACTCTGTCTATAATCGAGGGAATACCTGGGGCGTTGTTTATCTTATCTCATCTCTTCCAATACACATGTCACCTTCTTAATAGTGCGTGCGCACTAACTGGGTAATTGGCAGCAGCGATTACGTGATAATTGATTGACCATCCGATAATTGCAGGGTTTTTTGCAGACTTGCAGACGGCACAGTTAAAGTAAGTCGGCAAAAGTAATTTAAGAAAAAACAAAATTGATCAAAGGTCTATTAATAAAGTAGATCCACTACTGTTAAAGTCCAGCGAGTTTTGTCAGTTTGTCAATCCACCGATAATTAGGAGTACCACCCATCTTATATAAACTGGAATCACAAACTGGAATCACAGTTCATTTTTTAGCCGGATTTTTTTCGAAAAAATCTCGGCTTATAGATTGATGTTGTCGGGCGGGCGGGGGGGGCGGCGGGCGGGCGGGGTGGCGGCGTGCTCGAAAATGTTAAAGTTCTTATTTCATGGTATAACTTTGGTATGCTTGGACCTAGAGTCTTCAAACTTGACATGAAGGTTGGCCAGGATTAACAGATGACCACTGGTCATTTCAAGGTCATTCATTTGAAGGTCAAGGTCACTGTGACCTTCAATATAAAAAATGTTAAAGTTCTTATAACTTTGGTATGCTTGGACCTAGAGTCTTGAAACTTGACATGAAGGTTGGCCATAACTAGTTAGTAACCACTGGTCATTTCAAGGTCATTCATTTGAAGGTCAAGGTCACTGTGACCTTGAATGTAAAAATGTTAAAGTTCTTATTTCATGGTATAACTTTGGTATGCTTGGACCTAGAGTCTTCAAACTTGACATGAAGGTTGGCCAGGATTAACAGATGACCACTGGTCATTTCAAGGTCATTCATTTGAAGGTGAAGGTCACTGTGACCTTCAATATAAAAATGTTAAAGTTGTTATAACTTTGGTATGCTTGGACCTAGAGTCTTGAAACTTGACATGAAGGTTGGCCAGAACTAGTAAGTAACCACTGGACATTTCAAGGTCATTCATTTGAAGGTCAAGGTCACTGTGACCTTGAATGTAAAAATGTTAAAGTTGTTATAACTTTGGTATGCTTGGACCTAGAGTCTTGAAACTTGACATGAAGGTTGGCCAGAACTAGTAAGTAACCACTGGACATTTCAAGGTCATTCATTTGAAGGTCAAGGTCACTGTGACCTTGAATGTAAAAATGTTAAAGTTCTTATTTCATGTTATAACTTTGGTATGCTTGTACCTAGAGTCTTCAAACTTGAAATAAAGATTGGCCAGTACTAGAAGATGACCACTGGTCATTTCAATGTCATTCATTTGAAGGTCAAGGTCACTGTGACCTTAAATGTTAAAATGTTAAAATTGTTATAACTTTGGTTTGCTCATGCCTTGAAAAGTACTTACATTTCATTTTGACCTTTGAACAATATTTCAGTAATTTAAGTATTGCATTGACAAAAACACGAAAGGTACTTTCCTGTCATTTAAATCAAAAATCCGGCTTCAATGCGGTCATCTCCGACCGCGGAACTCTTGTTATACTAATATATTTCGGACATGTGTAGTATTCGGATAAACAGTATAATAGATATACTAGATGTTCCATGCATTGTGATTGTGTTTTGTTAGAAAAGCTATCATAGGGATGATGATAATATAATGATGATAAATATGTGATGAAAAGGTGCTACCGGTACATATCTTAAATTACTTAAATGTGTTAAAAGACTTAAATGTTTTAAAAGGAAGTAGATTTAAATGTACCAATTCATTAAAATATGTTGTGTTTTTTTATCATGGTATTGTTATTTAATAAAGCAACATAACTTTTTAGATATTATGTTACTCTTAGAGCATATTTTTATCTAAAAAAATTAATAATACAGACAAAAACACAATTAAAGTGCTTCGAAATTGACCCCAGCATTTTTCAATTTGACTCCTCAAAATTTCAGTCCAGGGGTCATTGACTCCTGGTTTTTAAAATCTATTGAAATCCGTGAAATATGTATCTAAGACAGCGGTAAAGGGTTAAAATATGTAAAATACTGCTTGTTTTACATATCAAATGACCCAACCTCTGATCCTATTTGCACTTCACTGATCATTGATACAGTGCTCCAGCTAGGCCTAAATCGAAGGGAGCACCGCCCTGCAATCCCGAACCTCCGCCCTGCCCCTCCTAGGGCCCCCCCTGCCCTTAAACAAAAAAATAAAAAATTTTTTTTTTTTTTTTTTTTTTTTAACATATCATGATTAATAAATCTCTTATAACAATACATTGCTATTAATGTATTCCTCATTGTAGACATTATATTTGAATTGTTTAATAATAATGGGAATAATATATTCTAACAATTATTAATAACATAATTTAACATGCAAGACTAGAGGAAGCATTCCAGAAAGGCCCGTGCACTCGAAAGTGCCCTTTTGATAAAATACTGCGCGTCCAATGTGCCCTTTTGACAAAAAAGCCCCCCCCTGCCCTTTTCAAATCCTAGCTGGAGCACTGATTGATACTACCTTAAAAATTCTGTTTCACCATTGTATTCATTCGAAAATTGATACATATTATATTCACTTTATTCCAAATTCAAGTCAACAAAAGGGGCAAATGATATTTATAAATTTTTCAGTTTTCTTAATACATTAAAACTACAATGTCATTACAGAAGTTTCTTAAATTCATTCAGTAGCGCTTACTTAAATGAAATTAAACTTTGAATTTCAAGCATTAACAAAACTAAAAAAATGAATCATTTAAAGCAGTGTCATTTTCTGATATGAAATAGTGTGTTCATGTTGAGATATGCATGAGTGAAAAGTAAACAGTCAAGGACTTAGTGTATATTAATAGTTGAAATTGATTTTTGCTAATACCGTCCTACTTTTAGAGGTTAAAATATGAGTTGGAGAGTGTTCTTTTTGCCTAAGTGTTCTTGAATAAATCTAAATGAGTTCAAAGAGGTTATTTATCAAATCCAGAAAGACTGTTTGATCTTCTTGTACTCAATTTAATTATTTTACTTTTCAAAAGTAGGACTTAAAACTTTACATGCCAGCTACTGATGTGTTCACTTAAGTATGATGTTTGTGTCATCAGTAAACAAAAGGATAAAATAACAATGCAAGTTCAACCAGGATGCAATGATAGCATGAAGTAAAAAAAAAATACAACCAGGATATAACTGTCATTAAATACCTCAGTTGAGCTTTAAATAACTTTTGACTCAGATAGGCTCAAGTACTGTAGTGTTGATGTACAGATCATACAAGGCAGAGTTGGACGCCATGTCGCGAGTGAAACCTCCAATCAAAGAGAAGCCGGCAGGCCCTTGGGGCCTGCAGGAATTGAAGGAAATAGCTAAGGGGGATAAATCTGTAAATTTGTTTGTATGCATGGGAGCATCTGTAAGTAGTATTTCTTGGAGTTGGAAATAGAGAAATATTTCTTGACATGCTAAAATTGGACAGCACACTTTTTTCTGTGCAATAAAAGAGGTCACAATTTTAAATTGAGGAGATTTTTTTGTTTGAGGTGTCTTTTGAAAGGCTTGTTTAAATGCAGTATTGTTGTGGACTGACAGTGTTTTTTATGGCTATTTCGGGGTTGATATGCGGCCCCATTCTCCTAAAAAAAAGAGTATATATTTTTCCCCCATTTTGTAGAAAAAATCCCCTCCAAAAGTTAAAAAAATATATAAAAAATATTTTATTTTTTTTTTATTTTTTTTTTTAAATAACTGTCTTATGATAAATATACAGGGCTCAACATTTATGGTTGTCCTATTGCCCCTGGCCAGTAAAAGTTGGGTCTGGGCAAGTTATTTTATAATCTAGTTGTCGGCCCTGAAAAGTGCAAAAAAGAACAAAGAGCATATAATATAGACTTCAATTGCTGTAATCATTTTGTTAAATGTTCAAAAATAAAAAAGGTTTTGTGGTGTATCATTTTGTTTTATTAAACAATATGAGGTTTACAGTTGATGTGATATTTCATGTTTGGGCAAGTTGCTTTACGTTCAGTGCAAGCTCAGATTTTGGAAATACTGGCCCGGTAGGGCAAGTTGGTTTTTCAGTTAATGTTGAGCCCTGATATATCTCAAATTTATTTCATAAACAACTAATAAAGTATATAACTATAATTAATATGATTTTGAATTATTATAAAGAGTTTTATTAAGTTAGTGTTTCCCAAATCAGTAAATTTAACATCCTAGAATTGCATTTTTTTCCCAAAATGGCCAGGGAAAGGCCTGATGTATCTGTATTGTGTCAATATTCGTTGATAAAAACATTCCAATTTGGTCCATTTTATTGATAAAAAATGCTCACATTTTTCATTTTATCGATTTAAAAAATCCCAATTAGACTCAAAATGGCAAGGAAACTAAGACTGTGCATGAACGCTGAACTGTCTGAAACTAATGTAAATGTTGAAAAAATCATTGGTATATATTTAAGAAAAAGGACAAAGACATTCAGCTGTGAATATTACATTCATGCATACATGTGTATTCATATAATAAATATCATTACATATAAAAGAGTAAATTTTTTATTTTCCCCTTTTCCAAAAAACGAAGCGTTTTTCCCCTTTGGACGGGCCCCGCCACCATTCCCCTATAGGTGAAAAAAAACACTGTCTGTGAGTGGTTTTGGATTATTTCTCTTTGAAGTCAGTATGCATTGTGTAATAACTTAGTGTAAAAATGCACATTATCATTCTGTTGTTTTTCAAGATAACAGTGTTTATGCCTGGGGTCTGTAATACAGATGATCTCCGTTCTTTATTCTATAAAATTGTTGTGTGTTATAGAATGTAACAGTACTTTGTTTTAGGTGAATGCATGGCCATTTTAAATAAATGACCATGTGTAATGATCATGTGCTATAGGTCATGGGCTAAAAAACATTTTAATTTGCCATTCATTTCAGTTACAACAGTATTTATTTGTTTCTTTACCCATGTCTGTAATATCAACAGGCATAATAAGCATCAATACTATCAAGATTAAGGCGGCATTTAAAGAAAAACTGGCTTAATGCATGTGCATTACGTGCCATCCCAGATGTAGTCCATACAGGCTTAATCAGGGACAATACTTTTGGCCTAGACTTTATTTGAGTCGTGTTCTTAGAAAACTGGGCATAATGCATGTGCATACAGTGTTGTCCCAGATTAACCTGTGCAGTCTGCGAAAAGACATATGCACAAACTTTTATGCAAAGTCATAGTCATAAACTAAGGTTTTCATTAACAATTAAAATTATTTAAATTAAATACATATTTTGAGTCCCTTAGAAAGTTAAATTTATTTGAAGACCTTTCTTACTAAATTCAAGTTTTAAAGGTGTCATTTTCAACCCTTCGATACTTATGAGCAGCAAACAGCATGAAACCTGAACAGACTGTGATACTCTTTTACACTTGGGCCCTGTATCATTAAACAATACATTAAATAGTACACTCTTTCATTGTGTTTTTAGCTCACTTGATTGCTCAGGTGAGCTTTTGTGACCGGTCTTTGTCCGTCTTCCGTCCGTCCGTCGTCCACATTTGGTTTGTAAACACTCTAGAGGCCACATTTCATGTCGGATCTTCATGAAACTTGGTCAGAAGATTTGTCCCAATGATATCTCGATCAAGTTCGAAACTGGGTCATGCTGGGTCAAAAACTAGGTCACTAGGTCAAAAAAAGAAAAACCTTGTAAACACTGTAGAAGTCACATTTCATGCCCAATCTTCATGTAACTTTGTCAAAATGTTTGCCTTAATGATATGTTGGCCGAGTTTAAAAGTGGGGCAGTTTTATATAGTGAAAAATGCCCCGCCCACTGGTGGCCATGTTTTTTCTGATCTGGACCATTTTCAAACTCGTATGTGATATCAATAAAACCAATGTTTTGACAAACTTTCATGATGATTGGTCAAAAATTGTGACTTCTAGAGTGTTTACAAGGTTTCTCTAAATGTATATAGTAAAAACATGTGAACACTCTAGAAGTCACATTTTTGGCCCAATTTTCATGAAACTTGGTCAGAACATTTGTTTCCTTGATATGAGAGTTGAGTTTGAAAATGGTTCCGGTCAGTTGAATAACATGGCTGCCAGGGGAGGGGGGCAGTTTTCCTTATTTGGCTATAGAGAAACCTTGTAAACACGCTAGAAGTCACAATTTTTGCCCAATCATCATGAAAGTTGGTCAAAACATTGGTTTTATTGTTATCTGTATATAGTGAAAACATGTGAACATTTGTTTCCTTGATATGAGAGTTGAGTTCGAAAATGGTTCAGGTCAGTTGAATAACATGGCTGCCGGGGGGGGGCAGTTTTCCTTATTTGGCTATATAGAAACCTTGTAAACACTCTAGAAGTCACAATTTTTGCCCAATCATCATGAAAGTTGGTCAAAACATTGGTTTTATTGATAACTCAGACGAGTTCGAAAATGGTCCAGATCGGTGAAAAAACATGGCCGCCAGTGGGCGGGGCATTTTTCTCTATATGTATATAGTGAAACATGTGAACACTCTAGAAGTCACATTTTTGGCCCAATTTGCATGAAATTTGGTCAGAACATTTGTTTCCTTGATATGAGAGTTGAGTTTGAAAATGGTTCCGGTCAGTTGAATAACATGGCTGCCGGGGGGGAGGGCAGTTTTCGTATATTTATATAGTAAAAAAAGCTTGTGAACACTCTAGAAATCACAATTTTTTGCCCAATCATCATGCATCTTGGTACAAAGATTTGTTTAGTATATATCACATAATTAATGCCATAATTATTGCCCTTAGTCCAAATTTTCATTATATTATACAAAATCCTTGTAAACACTGTACAGGTCACAATTTTGTTTCAGATTTTATGAATCTTGGTCAAATTATTTATTTTTGTAAGCAAAGTTTGATGTTTGGTAAGGGGGGGTCAACTCAAAATATAGGTCACCAGGTCAAATCTCACAAAAACAAAAACACTATATGCCAGAGTTTTGGTTCAATAATGATGAAACTTGACCAGGATGTTTGTCTGGACAATATCTAGGTCAAGTTTGACGTTTGGTAAAGATTGAATGAACCGACTCCTCTCAGGTGAGGGAACTAGGGCCAACTTGACCCTCTTGTGTTAAATAAATCAAAGCGGCGCAGTAGGCGGCATTGTGTTTCTGACAAACACATTGTGGTAAAAGGTCAAGGTCAAGGTCATCCTTTACTAGTGTTTTATACAGGAAGGAAAAAGGGCGTGGTGCAAAATTTCAAAAAAGGGCACTTTAGCGCGCGACAACCATTAAAAGGGCACAAATATATCTGTATAGTGACTTAATGACAAGCGTTGTTACACACAAACATTGTATGTATAGTTTTGAGATTTATTGTTGCGTAATTAAACCAACAAAATCCAGAATGTATACTTTATTATGTGTTTTATATTTTCATGTAGTAACAAAAAAACAAGATTAAACGCCATAGGATATATATCTTATACAAACTATAGCTTTTCAAAGAAGTCTTAGAATACTGTTAAATGAGTTACCCTCTTAAACAATTATTTATATTTAAAACGTTACACACATTGCACAAACAAGTCCTTTATATGCATCTTAAATGGAGATTCACAAACACTAACACTTTGTTGAATAGTCAGAAAGTTCTGCGTAATGACATTGTTTTCATGACCACGTGTTGTATTGTGTACATTTTATTTCGCAAAAAGTGTAACTAGGAACGGCGCCGTACTGTCTTTTGTTCATTGTCAATTAATTCAATACACGTTAATTGGTCTCCGATATAAACTTGTTTTGCTTACAAAGCAATTTGCATCAATTTCTAATTTACGTTTCGTCGAAATAGGAATGCCAAAATCGAAAAGCGTACGTTGCGCATTCTAAACACGAATGATAAGTGGTACAAGTTCAATATTTTTGTAAAATTCATATCTGTGTTTGCCAATTAACATATTTTGACAAGTTACAAACGGGACATAATGTTCTTAATTGAACCAATGGTGCAGGCTTACTACTGTTACAACAATTAACAACTTTTGGCCAAACAGGGTCCAAGACGGGGTATCAACTTCTTTGCCGACATTCACAAGTTATTGTAATCAAAACATCGTGACAATAAACAAGCAAGTGCTCCAATTAAGCGCGGTCTGCCTAACCGTGAACAGCAAACGTGTTAAGATTGTCGTCTGCTACAATTCATCAACACACATCTTCTGTGAGCCTGCGCAAATTGTGTTGGATAGGAGGCGGAACGTTATTTTAATCGACAGCTTTAATATTAACCTGCGCCAATTGTATTGGATAGGAGGCGGAGCGTTATTTTAATCGACAGCTTTAAAATGTCACGGGTTGCTATTTTCGGCGTATGGCCAATTTTCAGGAAGTACAGTGGACGTCATGGGGTTTTGTAATCGGCGTATGGAAACAATTATCGGGCGTAATAAACGGCCGTACACCGCTTAGTGCAAGCCCTGTAAAATTAATTTTTATTAACTTAAAACTGTTTTGCATTAAATTGAAATCAAATCAATATTTTACAGATACAACTGGTGTTTTTTTTTAATTTAATTACGCGTAAAAATAAATGTTTTGATATAACTGAATTATGCATGAAATGCACAATTTCCACGTGAATAACATCGAGGTTTTCATCAAGTCTCCTAAGTAACTGTGCACGATTGTATCCGGACCAATTAGTGTTACAAAGCCACTGAAATTATCGATTGATATTGACACATGGTTATTCACGCATGACGTATTCACAACCGCGCGAATCTTAAATGATAATAGTCGGCTTAGAAGCTTGGTTAAGACGCAATTAAGATGTTATCAATAAGGTCGTGCACGGCGGAAAACAGGGCGGTGGCCTTTGAAAAGGGCAGCGTGGCGCTGATTTGCTTTGAAAGGGGCAGCGAGGCGCTTCAAAAAAGCGGCGTGGCGCCGCGCCACGCTAAAACGGCCTGGATAAAACACTACCTTTACGGTCTATGGTAAAAAATACAGATTTAAGGGAAGTAATAAGCTTTAAAAAGGGAGAAAATTCAATATTGAACATAGCCACTTTATATATATTTGGCATGCATGTGTATATCATGGAGCTGCACATTTTGAGTGGTGAATCTACAGTCACAGTAGTGGCTTTTAATTATTTGCTACTAAAGATAGAGATTTGTTACAGACAATTATTTTCAAGGGAAGTAATTTATATAATTATAAATCTCATATTATACATGTATATTTCCTTACCAAGAATTGAAGTTCTTTACACAGTTACTGTACAGATTTATTATTTTGATTATTTATAAACCAAATGCTTGATTTGTCAAAGTTTTTAGCTCACCTGATTGCTCAGGTGAGCTTTTGTGACCGGTCTTTGTCCGTCGTATGTCCGTCCGTCCGTTAATATTTGCTCGTAAACACTCTAGAGGCCACATTTCTTGTCCCATCTTCATGAAACTTGGTCAGAAGCTTTGTCCCAATGGAATCTCGGCCGAGTTCGAAACGTGGTTGTGCCGGGTAAAAAACTAGGTCTCTAGGTCAAAAAAAAGAAAAACCTTGTAAACACTGTAGAAGTCACATTTCATGCCCAATCTTCATGTTACTTTGTCAAAATGTTTGTCTTAATGATATCTTGGATGAGTTCAAAAGTGGTTCCGATCAGTTGAAAAACATGGTCGCCAGTGGGCGGAGCAGTTTTCCTTATTTTGCTATTGAGAAACCTTGTAAACACTCTAGAAGTCACAATTTTTGCGCAATCATCATGAAAGTTGGTCAAAACATTGGTTCAATTGATGTCTCGGACGAGTTCGAAATGTCCAGATCGGTGAAAAAACATGGCCGCCAGTGGGCGGGGTATTTTTCTCTATATGTATATAGTGGCAGTTTTCCCTATTTGGCTTAATTATAGAGAAACCTTGTAAACACTCTAGAAGTCACAATTTTTGCCCAATCACCATGAAAGTTGGTCAAAACATTGGTTTTATTGATATCTCGGACGAGTTTGAAAATGGTTGGGATTGGTGAAAAAAACATGGCCGCCAGTGGGCGGGGCATTTTTCTCTATATGTATATAGTGAAAACATGTGAACACAGTAGAAGTCACATTTTTGGCCCAATTTTCATGAAATTTGCTCAGAACATTTGTTTCCTTGATACGAGAGTTGAGTTCAAAAATGGTTCCGGTCAGTTGAATAACATGGCTGCTGGGAGGGGGGCAGTTTTCTCATTATGCCCCCCCCCCCCCCCCCCTTTCGAAGAAGAGGGGTTATATTGTTTTGCTCATGTCGGTCCGTCGGTCCACCAGATGGTTTCCGGATGATAACTCAAGAGCACTTATGCCAAGGATCATGAAACTTCATAGGTACATTGATCATGACTCGCAGATGACTCCTATCGATTTTTAGGTCACTAAGTCAAAGGTAATGGTCACGATGACCCGAAATAGTAAAATGGTTTCCGGATGATAACTCAAGAACACTTATGCCTAGGATCATGAAACTTCAGACTCTCAGATGACCCCTATTGATTTTCAGGTCACTAGGTCAAAGGTCAGGTTCACGGTGACCCAAAGCAGTAAAATGGTTTCCGAATGATAACTCAATTACGCTAATAGGCCTAGGATCATGAAACTTCATAGGTACATTGATCATCACTCGTTAATGGCCCATTTTTGATTTTCAGGTCACTAGGTCAAAGGTCAAGGTCACGATGACCCAAAATAGTAAAATGGTTTCCGGATGATAACTCAAGAACGCTTAGGCCTAGGATCATGAAACTTCATTGGTACATTGATCATGACTCGCAGATTTTGAGGTCACTAGGTCAAAGGTCAAGGTCATGGTGACCGTAAATAGTAAAATGGTTTCCGGATGATAACTTAAGAACGCTTAGGCATAGGATCATGAAACTTCATAGGTACATTGATCATGACTTGCAGATGACCCCTATTGATTTTGGGGTCACTAGGTCAAAGGTCAAGGTCACGGTGACCGGAAATAGTAAAATGGTTTCCAGATGATAACTCAAGAACGCTTATGCCTAGGATCATGGAATTTCATTGGTACATTGATCATGACTCGCAGATGACCCCTATTGATTTTTAGGTCACTAGGTCAAATGGCAAGGTCACGGTGACCAGAAATAGTAAAATGGTTTCCGGATGATAACTCAAGAACGCTTATGCCTAGCATCATGAAACTTCATAGGTACATTGATCATGACTCACAGATGACCCCTATCGATTTTCAGGTCACTAGGTCAAAGGTCAAGGTCACAGTGACCCGAAAATTAAAAAAAATGGTTTCTGGATGATAACTCAAGAATTCTTATGCCTAGGATCATGAAACTTCATAGGTACATTGATCATGACTCGCAGATGACCCCTATTGATTTTCAGGTCACTAAGTCAAAGGTCAAGGTCACAGTGACTCAACTTAGAAAAAATGGTTTCCGGATGATAACTCAAGAACGCTTACGCCTAGGATCATGAAACTTCATAGGTACATTGATCATGACTCGCAGATGACCCCTATTGACTTTTAGGTCACTAGGTAAAAGGTCAAGGTCACAGTGACTTGACACAGTAAAATGGTTTCTGGATGATAACTCAAGAAAGCTTACGCCTAGGGTTATGAAACTTCATTGATCATGACTTGCAGATGACCCCTATTGATTTTAATGTCACTAGGTCAAAGGTCAAGGTCAAAGTGCGAAAAAACGTATTCACACAATGGGTGCCACTAAAACTGACAGCCCATATGGGGGGGGGGGGGGCATGCATGTTTTACAAACAGCCCTTGTCATTCTTTATTTGTGCAATATTCAATTGGACTACTTTTTCTTTTGGACTCTTTTTTACAAGAAACGAGTTCTAGGACTCCTGTTTCATGGTAATGTGACCCCTGTGATTATGCGTAGGCTGGTCTGGCTTACAAGTGCCCTTTCATGGAGCTTGTGTTTTACATGTCATTTCATTTGTTCCAAACATAATGTATTTATCATCTAACAATTCAGAATAAAACAAGCAACTTTCTTTAGGTCTTTTACAAGCATGGTACTATAGCGACAGAAATAGAATGGAGTAAATGTAATCAATAGGAACATCATAAAATCGAATGCCTATGTTAATTTTTTTGCAATCCCAGCAATGAGAAAACACAAATTACAGTCTCTCTTTAGTATCTCTAACATATCGTTGTTATCACCATCTTTTACAAGATCCATTTGCAAACCAAACATTATATTCATGGTGGAACATTTTATATCTAAAATACCAAAACTTTTCACGATTTTGGTAATTTGCTCAATATCATTTAAATTATTTTGCTACAGAGGAATGGCATTTGCTTTGTTCAATCCATTAATAAAATTGAACTATGTCAAGTGATCAAGTATCTAGGAAGCCTGTTATTGTATATGCGCAACACATGCAAGCAAACATGATAATCTGTGGATGGCAAAGACTTTATTAAGGTAGCGCACCCCTAATGATTTCCCGCGATTTATTTTACGATCATTGCCGATCTTCAATGATTGGTTATTTCCAAGAGATGCATTTTATTTTGTTCAAACTTCGAATTTTTATATATGTTTACGTTATTACTTTAGAATACATTATTTTCACAATAAATATTGACTTTGATCAAAATATGATCTGAAAAAATACGATTTCGGGATTTCTTCAAAGATCGACCAGCCTTTTTACCTGTTTACTTATGGATATGTAATTTAAGCTAGCACAAATGTGAAGTTGTCGTGGACGAGTGGTTTAAAGGCGATGGACTGCAAATCTTTTGGGATCTCCCGCGCAGGTTCGAATCCTGCCAACATCGCATACTTTTTGCGACGCATTTTATTTATTTTCTAACGTAATTTGATTTAATATAGCATATCGTCGCTGTCGTTCTCAAACCTCATAGCTACAAAATGCCAACTTTTCAGGAGAGAGAAAAAACCGTCTCATTTTTTTATAACGATGTTTTAGAAATTGAAATTCTGTAAAAAAAATACCAAACAAATGAAGCTGCAAAATACGGTATAAGCCGTAGACGCGTAAGTCATACTGATAAGTCATACTGACAGTCAGACATGGTAGCTACGATATTTTGTCACCACAGTTTTGTCATTTTTATGAGGTACGACAATTCGTCCTGATAGGAAACCTCATAGTTGCAAATATTTTTTTTTATAAAAACGTTTTTTGTCAAATTTGTCCAAACGAAACAACGTACCTATAGGTGAAATGGCGTCGCTACGACTTTTCGCCGGGAAAAAAGCCAACAATCATTTTACAACATTTCGTCACGTGGCTTTTTCAAGGGCTCTGATTGGCGTAGAGCTACGAGATATAGCACAAAACACGCGCCAGACTTCATATATTCGGAAAAGACGAAAAACATATTTTGAAAATTTTGGAGCTACGAGGTTTGAGAACGACATCGACGATATATGCTATGTTTATTGTTAAATATGTTGAAATTTTTATGCACATCCTTCAATTTTTAAAATTAAAACAATGTTATGGCTAAATTGGGTGATTTACTGCTGAAAATACGAATGATGCATGTTGCCTTTTTATTTTTATTTCAAAAAGTAAATTGTAAATCTGTCTATTTCTTGGTATTTTTGCTGTATATAGTGTTTCTATAAAAACTACGTTTAAAATATAACTTAAATGATACTTTTTTGAATTTTATGACACTTTGTTTTTAACCGACTCAACTTTTATTTGGCTGAAATAACTCACATTTCGTGGCACTCTTCCATAGATAACAATTTGTAAAAAATTAATGTCTGTAAAAGAATACTTATTTCATCTTGTTTAAACTTTAAACATCTTAACTGCATCTGTAAACACCAACTGCATGCCCATTTGGAAATTTGAATGAATTATGGAACTTTTATATACCCCATGGGTGAAAATAAACTGGACAAACGCCGAGCGTGGGGTGGTTTTGAAAAAATCGGTATATTTTTTTAAAAAGCATGGAAAGCCTACCTACAAATTTGCATATAGTTCAGTGAAATGATGCTGATTAAGAAAATAATTAATTAGATTATATTTGGATATGTGCCCATTAGAGGTGCGCTACCTTAAGAAGTATTACTTTCTAGGCCATCTTTCCCACTCAGAGGCAAAGTGGAAATGGCTATGCGCAAACAGCATCAAACCAGAACAGCCTGCGAGTTACTCACAGTCTGTTCAGGTTTTATGCTTTATGCTGCTCATCAGTATCTAAGGTTTTGAAATAAAGCCTTAAAAACTTGAATCTAGGAAGAAATCTCTTTAAGTAAATTTGACTTTCTAAGGGATAACAAATACATGAAAATATGTATCTAAGTGGTAAAGGGTTAAAATATGTAAAATACTGCTTGTTTTACATATCAAATGACCCAACCTCTGATCCTATTTCCACTTTACTGATCATTGATACTACCTTAAAAAAATCTGTCTCACTAGTGTATTCATTCGAAAATTGATACATATTATATTCACTGTATTCCAAATTCAAGTCAACAAAAGGGGCAAATGATATTTATAAATTTACAGTTTTCTTAAGACATTAAAACTGCAATGTCACTACAGAATTTTCTTAAATTCATTCAGTAGCGCTTACTTAAATGAATTTGAATTTTGAATTTAAAGCATTTACAAAACTAAAAAACAAAATTCATTTAAAGCAGTGTCATTTTCTGATATGACATTGTGTGTTCATGTTGAGACATGCATGAGTGAAAAGTAAACAGTATAGGACCTGGTGTATATTGACAGTTGTAATTGATTTTACTAATACCGTCCTACTTTAAGAGGTGAATATATGGGTTGGAGAGTGTGTTTTTTTTGTAGTTTAATAAATCTTAATGAGTTCAAAATGGTTATTTATCAAATCCAGTAAGACCGTTTGATCTACTTGTACTCAATGTAATTATTTTACTTTTCAAAAGTAGGACTTAAAACTTTACATACTGGCTACTGTTGTGTTCACTTAAGTATGATGTTTGTGTCCTCAGTAAACAAAAGGATAAAATAACAATGCAACTTAGTTCATCCCAGATGTAGTCCATACAGGCTTAATCAGGGACAACACTTTTGGCCTAGACTTTATTTGAGTCGTGTTATTAGAAAACTGGGCATAATGCATGTGGGTACATTTTGTGTTTAGATCCACTTTACTTCTTATGTATCAAGGCTATTGCTTTTAAACTTCAAATACTTTCATACTATCATGAGGGTACTGTACCTGGCAAGTTGAATTTTACCTTGACCTTTGAATGACCTTGACTCTCAAGGTCAAATTATTAAATTTTGCTGAAATTGCCATAACTTCTTTATTTATGATTAGATTTGATTGATATTTTGACAAAACAACTCTTACCTGACATACCACAATAGACTCCAGCCCCCCCCCCCCCCCCCCCCCTGAATCCCCCCTCAATCCCCCCATTATTATTTTTTAAATTAAAGATCATCTAATAAATGACCACCACACCCTCACACTATACCCCCCCCCCCAAAAAAATTTTTTTTTTTTTAATTTCTATGCCCCCAGAAGGGTGGCATATAGCAGTTGAACTGTCCGTCATTCAGTCTGTCCGTCTGTCCGAAAAAACTTAAACATTGGCCATAACTTTTTCACTTTTGAAGATAACAACTTGATATTTGGCATGCATGTGTATGTCATGGGGCTGCACATTTTGAGTGGTGAAAGGTCAAGGTCATCCTTCAAGGTCAAATGTCAAATTTATGGTGTCTGTCCGTCCAAAAACTTTAACATTGGCCATAACTTTTTCAATATTGAAGATCGCAACTTGATATTTAGCATGCATGTGTATCTCATGAAGCTGAACATTTTGAGTGGTGAAAGGTGAAGGTCAAGGTCATCCTTCAAGGTAAAATGTCAAATATATGGCGTTTGTCCGTCCGAAAACTTTAACATTGGCCATAATTTTTTTAATATTGAAGATAGCAACTTGATATTTGGCATGCATGTGTATCTCATAAAGCTGCACATTTTGAGTGGTGGAAGTTCAAGGTCAAGATAATCCTTCAAGGTCAAAAATAAAAAATTTCAAAGCGGCGTTCTCATGAAGCTGCACATTTTGAGTGGTGAAAGTTCAAGGTCAAGGTCATCCTTCAAGGTCAAGGTCATCCTTCAAGGTCAAAGGTCAAAAGAAAAATCAAAGTGGCATTCTCATGACGCTGCACATTTTGAGTGGTGGAAGTTCAAGGTCAAGGTCATTCTTCAAGGTCAAGGTCATCCTTCAAGGTCATAGTTTAAAAAAAAAATCAAAGCGGTGTTATGAAGCTGCACATTTTGAGTGGTGGAAGTTCAAGGTCAAGGTCATTCTTCAAGGTCAAGGTCATCCTTCAAGGTCAAAGTTAAAAAAAATAAAATCAAAGCGGCATTATCATGAAGGTGCACATTTTGAGTGGTGGAAGTTCAAGGTCAAGGTCATCCTTTAAGGTAATTTTTTTTTTTTTTAATTTCAAAGCGGCGTTCTCATGAAGCTGCACATTTTGAGTGGTGGAAGTTCAAAGTCAAGGTCATCCTTCAAGGTCAAGGTCATCTTTCAAGGTCAAAGGTCAATTTAAATTTTTTTTAATTTCAAAGCGGCGTTCTTATGAAGCTGCACATTTTGAGTGGTGGAAGTTCAAGGTCAAGGTCATCCTTCAAGGTCAAGGTCATTCTTCAAGGTCTAAGGTAAAAAACAAATATTTCAAAGCGGCGTTCTCATAAAGCTGCACATTTTGAGTGGTGGAAGTTCTAGGTCAAGGTCATCCTTCAAGGTCAAAGGTAAAAAAACAAAAAAACTCTTTTTATTTTCAAAGAGGCGCAATAGGGGGCATTGTGTTTCTGACAAACACATCTCTTGTTTTTTTTTCAAAATCGGTTAAAAAACACAAATATTTATTTTTATTATTTTATTTTTGAAATACCGTCCAACCATCCCACCCAAGAATCCTCCCCCCCCCCCCCCCCCAAAAAAAAATAAATATTTTTTTGCATTTTTGGAAGATAA
Organism: Dreissena polymorpha; assembly: GCF_020536995.1. Taxonomy (NCBI): domain Eukaryota; kingdom Metazoa; phylum Mollusca; class Bivalvia; order Myida; family Dreissenidae; genus Dreissena; species Dreissena polymorpha. The sequence goes on from NC_068355.1 coordinate 171,255,810, forward strand.
TGTAATAAATGGCCACACCCCCACACTCTACACCCCTCACCACTCCACCCCACCTTCCTTTGTGATTGAAATGAGCGATGTATTTTATACTTTATATAAGCAATCATCGCAGTATCACAAAATATAACAACAACAACAGAACTCTCCAATTTATTGAATCATTTTTCGTTGCAGCGCTTTATAATTTACAGGTTTTTAAATCGTCAAAAGATGCATATAATGGTATTTAAGAGCATGTTAAATGTTCAGTGTTTCTGTTACCCCACAAATATCATAACTACAATGAAAATTTGCAAATCTGAAACAACTTTTTTAATTTTGTCAATTTACCAAAACATGAAAAGGTCCCTTTTAGCCCTGTTTTCCCAGGTGCTGGTTCATATTTAATTAACCACCTTATTATTGCATAAACTCTATCTATAATGCTCTCTGGTGGGTTGCAGAAACTTGGCAAAAGGAGGGCTTGAACGTGAGAAATCGTGTATTAACAAGGCGATTCACGTGCCATTCAAGCCCTGTTATGTGTTTTTCGTATCCATAAATTGGTCAATGCGCAGTTTTTTCTCCTCCCCAGCCTTCAACAACTTTCCAAGCATAAACAGGGAACTGAATAAGCACCAGTTTCCTCATGAATGCAGGGATAAAGGCAATGAATATATCATCAACCAGGTTTTCCGAAGGAAAAAACTGGTTATTAGATTGGCGAATGCGGGCGGGCTGGCTGGCTGGCTGGCGGGCTGGCTGGCGGGCTGGCGGGCGGGCGGAACAAGCTTGTCCGGGCCATAACTATGTTGTTCATTGTCAGATTTTTAAATCATTTGGCACATTTGTTCACCATCATTGGACGGTGTGTCGCGCGAAATAATTACGTCGATATCTCCAAGGTCAAGGTCACACTTTGAGTTCAAAGGTCAAAAATGGCCATAAATGAGCTTGTCCTGGCCATAACTATGTCATTCATTGTGAGATTTTAAAATCATTTGGCACATTTGTTCACCATCATGGGACGGTGTGTCGCACGAAAGAATCACGTCAATATCTCCAATGTCAAGGTCACCACGACTAAAAATAGATTTAAAAAAAAAAAAAAAAACTTACAAAGAGGGTTAATTTTGTTTGTTCATTTCAAAAGTTCAGTTTGAGTTTTCTCCCTTTATCACATTTTTTTTCACAATGAAAACCTGGTTTTGTGACAATTTTGTCCCTTGTTCTACTTTTTAAATTATACCATCTGTGCACACTCTCTTGACATCAGCTTTATTTTATTGGCAATGTCAATGAAGTTAAGGTTAGTCAACACTTTCAAAAGACTATGCTGTAAATGTAAGTATTTATGTACCTTCAACGTTCCTGCTGTTGAAATACTTTAATAACAATATGTTGGCAGTGTATTTTTTAGAAAATTTAGTTGGAACATAATAACATAGACCTGTACAAAAGAAACATCTATGAATACAAGGATTTATTCTGACTTAATATTTATCCGTAACGACCAGTAAATTCCAAAATAATTCCTTATTTCTTACTTTGCACGGCTGCATAAATTAAAATTTGCATTTAAATCCACTGTTTAAACACATAGCACTCGGGCAGGAACAGATTTTTCGAGCGCCCGCAATGGATCATGCCCTCGAAAACGTGTATTTTTACCGTTATTCATTATAATGTGGGTGGGCATGGCAGTGGGGGAGGGTCCGAGGTAGGTGGTGGGTTAGTGGCTGGCTACATTTGTAGCTACATGTATTTACCCAGTGGGATTTGAATTTGGGGGGTCTTAATACCCACATTTTTGAGCCAGGCGAACAAATCTGTGTATGAATAATTTTCATGTCATGAAGTCAATAAGTTAATGGCAGACATTTTGTGGCTTGACAAGCTCATGCAGTGAGGAAAACCCTATCCTTAATAGCCAGAAGTCCTGGGTTCAAGTCTGGTGACAGCCGCACAATGTTTTTTGCTTTGTTACATTTTGCGGCAAACGTGGGACAGTGATAGTACTTGTGTATTGGTTTACAAAATGTGCAAATCATCAGCGGGTTCTGGTCGGTTGATTTTTCACAGAGTTATGGCCCTTTGAAATTTTCCATTATCTGTACATATAGTGCAATTCTTGTCCGGGCTATTTCTCAGCAACTAATGACCGGAATTCAATGAAACTTTATGGGAAGCTTCCCTACCAAGAGGAGATGTGCATATTATCAGCGGATTCTGGTCGGATGATTTTTCACAGAGTTATGGCCCTTTGAAATTTTCCATTAATGGTACATATAGTGCAATTCTTGTCCGGGCTATTTCTCAGCAACTAATGACTGGAATTCAATGAAACTTTATGGGAAGCTTCATTACCAAAAGGAGATGTGCATATTATCAGCGGGTTCTGGTCGGATGATTTTTCACAGAGTTATGGCCTTTTGAAATTTTCCATTATATGTACATATAGTGCAATTCTTGTCCGGGCTATTTCTCAGCAACTAATGACCGGAATTCAATGAAACTTTATGGGAAGCTTCCCTACCAAGAGGAGATGTGCATATTATCAGCGGATTCTGGTCGGATGCTTTTTCACAGAGTTATGGCCCTTTGAAATTTTCCATTAATGGTACATATAGTGCAATTCTTGTCCGGGCTATTTCTCAGCAACTAATGACTGGAATTCAATGAAACTTTATGGGAAGCTTCATTACCAAAAGGAGATGTGCATATTATCAGTGGGTTCTGGTCGGATGATTTTTCACAGAGTTATGGCCTTTTGAAATTTTCTATAAAAAAATGATTGGAAAACCGGGCATAATGCATGTGCGTAAAGTGTCGTCCCAGATTAGCCTGTGCAGTCTGCACAGGCTAATCAGGGATGACACTTTCCCCTTTCATAACATTTTTTGTTTAAATGAAGTCTCTTCTTAGCAAAAATCCAATTTAGGCGGAAAGTGTCGTCCCTGATTAGCCTGTGCGGACTGCACAGGCTTATCTGGGACGACACTTTAGGCACATGCATTATGCCCAGTTTTCTCAAAACACGACTCAAGTAGTGATTGTTATTCAAATGTAAAAATGAATCAAAGTTAAAGATACAATGTAGGTTTACATTTAGATAGATTTCTCCAGCCATACAAATACTTAGTACTTACATTGTAATTTAAATGGATGTCGTAGTTTATCAAAATATAACAGGCATAAGTGTAATGCGACCACAGAGTGTGATTATCATGACAAACCAATTGTGGTTTTGTTTAACAGTTTGACTCGAATTATGAAACATTTGTGGTCATTCTGAATTTTCACTTGAATGGTAATCATGTATTTCATAAAATTTGGGGAGATATGTTTATTAGGTGTTGTGTTCAAATAATGGCACTATGGTCAAGGTTTTGTGTTCAAATAATGGCACTATGGTCAAGGTTTTGGCCTGCTGTGGTGGTTACTAATACATGAATGGTGGAATCTTAAAAAATATTTTCCTTGTTTTCAGCAAGTTTGGTATTTTTTATTAGCTCGGCTCTTTTCGTAGAAAACCCAAGGTATTGTTATAGCCAGCTTGTCATCCACCGTCCATTGTCAGCCGTCAGCTGGCGTCATGCTAACTTTTTGGGGTCACAAGGTCAAAGGTCAAGGTCACTGTGACCTAAATAAAAAAATCTGACAAGCTTTCATTTATTTAAAACTGCACCCGCAGCCGAGCGTGGCACCCGTTATGCGGTGCTCTTCTTGTTTAACACATGGTGTTCCTCTAACAAGTTTGGTCAATGTTTTGCCTGGAGGTTAAAATTGACCCGCCCTGAAGTAACAGCGTTCCCCTCATATTGATATAGTCAAAACCTTCAAAATATTCAAACTATAAAGTTGCTGGAGAAACTAGATATTCAATCATGAATATGTGGTCATTTTTAGCCCTGCCCAATCTTGTAAACCTTATTGTTCATAGTGAAAACTGAAGATATTCCTCCCAGATCATTCTAATATAACAATCTGAATGAAGTAGAGTGATTCAAGGCTTTTATAGCATTCTAATATAACAATCTGAATGAAGTAGAGTGATTCAAGGCTTTTATAGCATTCTAATATAACAATCTGAATGAAGTAGAGTGATTCAAGAATTTTATAGCATTCTAATATAACAATCTGAATGAAGTAGAGTGATTCAAGGCTATTATAGCCCGGGTGTACTTTGTCCAGGGTTTTTCATGGAAATCCATGGAAAATATGAGGCTGGAGTATTCGGACTAAGTTTCCAGCCTTTTCCAGCGTCAATATTTAAAAAAAAAGGGTGGAAAATTGTCCATGGTATGTGAAAATAGCCTGGAATAGTTTCCATGGTTTTCCAGGCTCCCTGGAATAATTACCATGGAACAATTTCCAGGGTTTTCCAGCCAGCATGGAATAAATACCGTCCGAATACTCCATGTAATCTGGAAAACCATGGATTTTTTTCCAGGGTTTTCCAGATTACATGGAGTATTCGGACGGTATTTTTTCCATGCTGGCTGGAAAACCCTGGAAAATGTTCCAGGGTTTTTCTTTATTTAATATTCCATGGATGCCTGGTATAACATGGAAAATTGTCCAGCGTTTACCATGGTCACTGAATAGAAAAAGAAATTTCTGGTCTAAAAACAATATTCATGTATTAAATGAATACAATACTCACAGCTTAAATAAATCATAATTTAAGGTTAGATTAAAACAAAACAAAAAATCAACATAATGCCTTAGTTTCTTCGATGTATTATTTTGTTCACAATTCATCAAAATATAACATCAGATTACAAATTGTGTTACATTTATTTAACAAATTATTCAGATCAAACAAGTGTTGTTTAATACATGCTTACAAAGCCTCTAGGTCCATTATCATAAATCAGGCCCTTACATAACAGAACAGGCGCTACTTTAAAAGTTAAAAAGTATAACGCAACCTTAACAACATGTATTCAAAGTAACAAAATACAAGCAAGTCAAGTAATATACAGTAACAATTCACGAACCCTGTACAAACGATATACAAGAAACAAAATGAAAAATTAAAGTTATTTTAGCTACTTCATGTTTGTCACAATATATGTAGCTGCCCATGAGCACAAGGATACTATTTTTCTCAGCTACTTTCACTTTAATGCAATTTAGGTGCTGAATTTCATTAAAATACTTTTATATAATTTTATTGTTCAAAGAAATTCAGAACATAATGCATGTACATGTATTACTTTCCAAGTGACAGTTTAAAATATAATTGCAAGTCTAAAACTTGTGAAGGCAGCTTAGTAAATTATAAGTACCCAGGTGGGATAAAATTACAGTTTTTAAAAAACTTTTTTGTTAATTAGCTAGGCTTCAGTAGGTCGTGGATCTTTTATAGAACTTGTACTGCTGTTATACTGTACGACTCCTGCATGATCTCTGAAAGAAAAACAAAGCAAACAATACAGGCATGGCGAAATTAGAAAAAATCTGCCGGTCATCCGGACAGGCATTTCAGAAAATGTGCCGGTCCGGAGAAAATTTAGCCGGACCGTAAAGCAACAACAACTTAACTAGAAAATTCAAAAATGGCAGCGATCACATCTTGATCTCTTTATTCAACCGGCCGTTAAATTGATTTTAATCGCTTAGAGGTTACACTGGCAGCTAATTGGTGTTAATCGGTTGTGTAATGTCAATCATGTTGTGAAAAATTCGCGTGTCAGTTTTTATTACATGTATTCCCTATTAGAACGGTTCGGTGCGATAATTTCAATAACGTATGTGCAAGCCGAATAATTATCAAATTTAAGTTATTCGAAACGATTTAAACATTCTTACTTTAATATGATTGCAGTTTGGAGCGGCTGTTAAAATATACTGCGCACAGTACAAAACACGTTACCTGACATTTAATGATTAAGGCATTTCATTTTTCAGAACGTTTACTAGTAATTAATTAAATAAAAAAGACGATTTATTTTCATGCTAACGCAGTGTAATTGTTAACAGAGATTCATTTTCATTTTTGACCAGTATCAGAAAGTCCCCGGGAAGCACGTTTTTTTACATGGCACTGCATATGATGCAATAAAAACATTTCTTTGTACATGTATCGTATTGCATTCAATCTAAATTTAAATTCGCTCGTCCAATGAAAGCTCTGCCCCATAATGCACTGTACTCTTTACACTTATGAAAAATGGCGTATGCATATGGTTGTGTTGATCACGATACCATATTTTATTGTCCTTATCCTACTCGAAAAATATGTAAAAGCTATCAAGATCTTTTTTGTTAGAACGCAGTTGGCGATTTTGCAAACGAGTTTAAAGTAGGTGTTGTGTAACAAGTTGGATTTGCTAATTGTACGTAACAAACCTACAGCAAACATCAAAACAACGAGCGATTTCATTTTCATGATGTAGTAAGCGATTAGCTCTTCGAATTTTTAACTTGAAAAAAAAAGATTTGTTTGCAATCATTTCACATTTTGCCGGTCACCAGGACCGACATTCTTGTTAAACCTGCCGGACCAAATTGAAATCTGCCGGTCAGGACCGGCGGACCGGCAATTTCGCCAAGCCTGCAATATTACAAGAAAGTCATAAGTTTTTAACATTTATCTGTAAAAGTAAATGGGCAGCAATCATATGATTGAATATCTATACTTCAATGCTCATTCATATTTTAATCTATTTTAGATATTTCATATCACTGCTCAATTAGGTACATCTGGCTTTTTTGTATTTGAGCTAACATTAACGATCCTAAGTAGTTAGCAATTATTTCTTTTCCATTTACTGAAATTTATTCTCTTAAAGTTTGCAAGCGGGCTTTAATCTACTTGCAAACAGGCAACCACACAGGAAAACTGAGACTTTCAAGTGAATAAATTGGTGATTTAACTTATATTTTTATATGACTCTCTTTTATTTTGAAATTTATATTGTTGTTTTCTTAAATGCCCCAAAACGGGGTACACTAGCATGTATCTGGAAACTCAAACATATATAGGAATTTTATATTCAGATATTGCTATATGAAAGTTATGCTAATTTGCTAATTCATATAAAAATAACCTGTAATTGAAACTAGACCAAAATATTGGATACCAAAAAGACAAAATACTTTCAGGTGGTTAACACTTAATTACTTATATGAGCCCGGGGCATAACAATATTTACCATGAATTTGTGGCCATGTTAGTCCTCTTGGTAAATGCGCCAAAAAAGCCGCTTTGCTGTCTTGGGTTATTTCCCTGCCAAACTCTGCAGTATCTTCCATCAACTGGTCAGCTACAGTTAAAGCACATAATGAAAATGTATATAGAAAATAATTCAAGTATTGCTTTAAATATTTAGTCAAATGGTCTTTAAATAATCACTTACAATGAAGTTAATACATCACAAAGCATAGCATAACAAAATTTGTAGGTATGATTAGTACAAATTTATTATTGCTATAATTAGAATGATGTGTAATTCTATTGGTATGAAAATGCACAGTGAAACCTAAAAAACAATGCTATTGGTTTAATTAATTTATTTATAAACATTAACAGCATTAATGAGCATTGAGTTCTCATCATGCACAGCACATAACTTCCTTAGCCTCAGTTCCCTAGCCATGCATTATAAACTTCCGATACTACATTCAAGCTTATTAATATCTCCACATAGGACTTCCTTTATCAAGCTGCAAACTGCACTTAGTGAAAATGTGTGAGACAGCTGCTTTTAAAATTCTATATTTGCCATACTTTTACCTAAAATGTCACATAAAAGAAGTCTACAATGATGACATAAGAAGAATAAATTTAAAGGAATATTTAGAAATAATGAAAAGCACAAACCTTCAGTTGTTGTTCTATTCCTAGACAGACTTCTGAAACACTTGTATGCATCACTTTTTAACAACATTTCATGTCACTTTCCAAATGATATCCATACATTATAATTTTAAGAAATTCTTGTTAATGGAAAATCTCATTAACTCTACTGTTTGTGAACAATACATTAACTTCATTTTAACAACAAGTTTAACCTGCATATTTTCTGCAATACGCCAGAATTTCAATCTAACAGGTAAACTTTCTGTATTTGAACTCAGCTAATCAGAAAAGGCTGTGATATTTTATAACCAATCGATTAGCAGCAGACATATCTGACTCACACACAGGTTTATCAGATAGTTTGTTAATTGCAAACCTGGACTGTAGTTAAATATTGAGTGTGCATACACCTTGAACAGGGTTAAAGAATTTAAACTTGTAGACATTGCTTTGAAAGTTACTACTATTACTTCTACTACTAGTACTACTACTACTACTACTACTTCTGCAAAACTACAACTACTATTACAACAGCCACAACAACAACAACAACAACTACTACTACTACTACTACTTCTACTACTACTACTACTACTACTACTACTACTACTACTACTACTACTACTGCTACTTCTACTTATACTACTACTACTACTACTTCTACTACTACTACTATTACTACTACTACTACTGCTGCTACTACTGCTACTACTACTACTACTACTGCTTCAACTACTACTACTGCTTCAACTACTACTACTACTACTACTGCTGCTGCTACTGCTGTGGCTGCTACTACTCCTGCTGCTGCTGCTGCTACTACTACAACTGCTACTGCTGCTGCTGCTGCTACTACTACTACAACTCCTGCTGCAGCGACTACTACTACTACTACTGCTGCTGTTACTACTACTACTACTACTACCACTACTACCACTACTACTACTACTACTACTACTACTACTACTACTACTACTACTACTACTACTACTACTACTACTACTACTACTACTACTACTTCAACTACTATTGCTACTACTGCTGCTGCTGCTACTTCTACTACTTCTACTTCTACTACTACTACTTCTACTACTACTACTGCTGCTGCTGCTAATGCTACTTCCTTAACTACTACTACTACTGCTGCTACTAGTATTGTTATTATTATTTATACTACTATTGCTACCGTTACTGCTACTATTTCTGTTAATGCTAAAACAACAACACAATAATAACTGCTACTACTGCTACTGTCATTTAAATTTGCACCAATAGTATAATTATAAGTAGTTTGACTGCTTATACAACTTATACAACAACCACTTTTACTTCTACTCCTACAACATATTCTACTGCCAGCCTCAGCATTACTACTTCTACCACTACTACTACTACTATAACTACTACTATTTCTGCCCAAACTATGCACATTGTTTTATGTTTTATTCATATGTTGTGTAAATTGTTGAACTCTGATTTACTTTGAATAAAATGTGTTGCATTTTTATAAGTTATTTTCTCCTCTTATAAAGTCTAAGTTTTTTCCAGGGTCAGCTGAAAATGTTTGAGTCTTTTCCATGCTTAAAAAATTCTATGTTCCACTTTCCATGCTATCTGGAAATATTTTCCATGGTTATCCAGCCTAAATCCAGCGTTTTCCATTCCTTTTCCATGCTTTTCCATCCAAGGCTGGAAAATGCTTGGAAAAAAAGTCCACGTTTCATGGACATTTCTAGAACAAAACCCTGGAAAACCCTGGAAACTGTTTCAAATTCCAGGGATTTCCATGGAATTCCATGTTATACCATGGATTTCCAGCCTAAGTTCCATGATTACCCTGGACAATGTACACCCGGGAGATAACAATATGTATGAAGTAGAGTGATTCAAGGCTATTATAGATAACAATCTGATTGAAGTAGAGTGATTCAATGCTTTTATAGCATTCTAATATTACAATCTGAATGAAGTAGAGTGATTCAAGGCTATTATAGCATTCTAATATAACAATCTGAATGAAGTAGAGTGATTAAAGGCTATTATAGATAACAATCTGTATGAAGTAGAGTGATTCGAGGCTATTATAGCATTCTAATATAACAATCTGAATGAAGTAGAGTGATTCAAGGCTATTATAGATAACAATCTGAATGTAGTAGAGTGATTCAAGGCTATTATACATAACAATCTGAATGAAGTAGAGTGATTCAAGGCTATTATAGCATTCTAATATTACAATCTGAACGAAGTAGAGTGATTCAAGGCTATTATAGCATTCTAATATAACAATCTGAATGAAGTAGAGTGATTCAAGGCTATTATAGCATTCTAATATAACAATCTGAATGAAGTAGAGTGATTCAAGGCTATTATAGCATTCTAATATAACAATCTGAATGAAGTAGAGTGATTCAAGCCTATTATAGATAACAATATGTATGAAGTAGAGTGATTCAAGGCTATTAAAGATAACAATCTGAATGTAGTAGAGTGATTCAAGGCTATTATAGATAACAATCTGATTAAAGTAGAGTGATTCAAGGCTATTATAGATAACAATCTGAATGAAGTAGAGTGATTCAAGGCTATTATAGATAACAATCTGAATGAAGTAGGGTGATTCAAGGCTATAATAGCATTCTAATATAGCAATCTGAATGAAGTAGAGTGATTCAAGGCTATTATAGCATTCTTTTTCTTTTTTAGAGTGTAAAAAGGGCTGCACATTTTATTGGCCATTCCTATTAGTGAAGTGCCTGGAAGCAAGATACATTCTGATAACTGTCTCTTTTCTTACTATTTTTCAGGGTGATCTAGCCAAAAAGAAAATATATCCTGTGTTATGGTAAGTGCTTTTAGTTGTACATGTATATTCTAATTATTAACAAAATATAAGTTTATTATTCTCATTCTTTTTGTGAAGGTTGTTTTTATGTTTGTACATAATGATATAAATATTATTAGTTTATTTGCTCCACAAGAAAACATGAACTGAGTTTCCAAGACTTATGGTAAAGGTTTTCTAAGCCTCGCTTAATTTACATGGCTGTATTCAACACTCACCCAATATTCTCTTCATACTCTTGTATGAACAATGTTATACATCAACCTCGCTCGCAGAAACCCAAGATTAATGCATGTGCGCAAAGTGTCATCAGATTAGCTGTTGCATTCCACACAGGCTTATCAGGGGCTACACTTTCCACCTAAACTGGATTAAGTCTAAAAGCAGACAGTGTTGTGTCTGATTAGCCTTTCCAGACCGCGTAGGCTAATCTGGAATGATGCTTTACGCAAAAGCCTTATAAGCCAGTTTTTCCTAGAGCAAGGCTTACATCATATTTCAGGAACCTGTATAAGGAAGATTTGTTGCCAACGGAGACAAGGATAATCGGGTATGCTCGCACCAAACTGAGCCAGGAAGAACTGCTAAGCAGATGTGAGCCCTTTATGAAGGTAGTGGTCTGTAAATAAAGCTATGTCTGATTCAGTCCATTGGAGGAATGTCACGGGTTACTGTAAACATCGTTTGTTAGCTCACCTGTGCAATGCATAGGTGAGCTTTTAGGATCACTGATACATTTAAATAAATAGAGGATATTTGTTGAATTTGGTGAAAAATCTCTTTTAATTCACGAGTGATCTTAGAAAAAAACATTCTATGATCACAAGTAAAAACTAGAAATGGCGCGGCAGAGGCCGACGCGTATCCCCACGCCGAATGTTTGACCTAGGTGTGCCCCAGGGTTGGTAATGGGGCCATGCATAGCTGAGATTGACCGTATTGTCATAAGAGAAGTTCATCATCAATTAGAAGTGAATTGGTGTAGAAATGAAGAAGTTATAGTAAAAGACAATTTTGGGTGGGTGTGACATATGTGGGCAGGGCGCCCCAGGGTTGGTAATGGGGCCATGCATAGTTGAGATTGACCGTATTGTCATAAGAGAGGTTCAGTATCAATTTGAAGTGAATCGGTGTAGAAATGAAGAAATTATAGTAAAAGGCAATTTTGGGTGGGTGTGGTCTATGTGGGCGGGGCGCCCCAGGGTTGGTAATGGGGCCATGCATAGTTGAGATTGACTGTATTGTCATAAGAGAAGTTCAATATCAATTTGAAGTGAATCGGTGTAGAAATGAAGAAATTATAGTAAAGGCAATTTTGGGTGGGTGTGGTCTATGTGGGCGGGGCCCCAGGGTTGGTTATGGGGCCATGCATAGTTGAGATTGACCCTAATGTCATAAGAGAAGTTCAGTATCAATTTGAAGTGAATCCGTGTAGAAATGAAAAAATTATAGTAAATGGAATTTTTTGGTGGGTGTGGCCTATGTGGGCGGGCGCCCCAGGGTTGGGATTGGGGCCATGCATAGTTGAGATTGACCCTAATGTCATAACAAAAGTTCAGTATCAATTTGAAGTGAATCCGTGTAGAAATGAAAAAATTATGGTAAATGGAAATTTTTGGTGGGTGTGGCCTATGTGGGCGGGGCGCCCCAGGGTTGGGAATGGGGCCATGCATGGTTGAGATTGACCGTATTGTCATAGGTGAGGTCCAGTATCAATTTGAAGTGAATCGGTGTAGAAATAAAGAAGTAAATGTAAAATAACCTAAAAAAATGAGTGATAATTTCTGACGCGGCCCCACCCCAACCCCTATAACTTTTGACCCAGGGGTCAGATCAAAATTCCAAATAGTGCAGGGTCGCACATATGCTCATAGCTACCATGTGTGTAAATTTCAAGGTTCTAGTGCTTTTAGTGTAGGAGGAGATAGTGGCCAGGACGGACAGACGGACGGACGGACGGCGGAGATCACCACAATATCCCCACCTTATTTTCAAAAAGCGTGGGGATAATTAAAGTAAATATTCCACCAAAATAGGTCAAAATTTGAACTGTCTGGTGATGTGGTATGAAATGTTTTGTATTGAATTACATAGCATAATAACACTGAAAAAAATACACTTTAAACAACGGAGCACACAGCTTTGATATTTGGCATATGACATCAGATTGTGGTCTATCAGTTGTTCCAGTCAAGCCCTGTGTATGAAACTTGCTATGCCCCATTCACAGGCCTCATTCTGGAAAAATTGGGCTTAATGCATGTGCATAAAGTTTCATCCATGATTAGTATGTGCATAAAGTGTCATCCATGATTAGTATGTGCATAAAGTGTCATCCATGATTAGTATGTGCATAAAGTGTCATCCATGATTAGTATGTGCATAAAGTGTCATCCATGATTAGTATGTGCATAAAGTGTCATCCATGATTAGTATGTGCATAAAGTGTCATCCATGATTAGTATGTGCATAAAGTGTCATCCATGATTAGTATGTGCATTAAGTGTCATCCATGATTAGTATGTGCATTAAGTGTCATCCATGATTAGTATGTGCATAAAGTGTCATCCATGATTAGTATGTGCATAAAGTGTCATCCATGATTAGTATGTGCATAAAGTGTCATCCATGATTAGTATGTGCATAAAGTGTCATCCATGATTAGTATGTGCATAAAGTGTCATCCATGATTAGTATGTGCATAAAGTGTCATCCATGATTAGTATGTGCATAAAGTGTCATCCATGATAAGTATGTGCATAAAGTGTCATCCATGATTAGTATGTGCATAATGTGTCATCCATGATTAGTATGTGCATAAAGTGTCATCCATGATTAGTATGTGCATAAAGTGTCATCCATGATTAGTATGTGCATAATGTGTCATCCATGATTAGTATGTGCATAAAGTGTCATCCATGATTAGTATGTGCATGAAGTGTCATCCATGATTAGTATGTGCATAAAGTGTCATCCATGATTAGTATGTGCATAACGTGTCATTCATGATTAGTATGTGCATAATGTGACATCCATGATTAGTATGTGCATAAAGTGTCATCCATGATTAGTATGTGCATGAAGTGTCATCCATGATTAGTATGTGCATAAAGTGTCATCCATGATTAGTATGTGCATAACGTGTCATCCATGATTAGTATGTGCATAAAGTGTCATCCATGATTAGTATGTGCATAAAGTGTCATCCATGATTAGTATGTGCATAAAGTGTCATTTATGATTAGTATGTGCATAAAGTGTCATCCATGATTAGTATGTGCATAAAGTGTCATCCATGATTAGTTTGTGCATAATGTGTCATCCATGATAAGTATGTGCATAAAGTGTCATCCATGATTAGTATGTGCATAAAGTGTCATCCATGATTAGTATGTGCATAAAGTGTCATCCATGATTAGTATGTGCATAACGTGTCATCCATGATTAGTATGTGCATAAAGTGTCATCCATGATTAGTATGTGCATAAAGTGTCATCCATGACTAGTATGTGCATAAAGTGTCATCCATGATTAGTATGTGCATAAAGTGTCATCCATGATAAGTATTTGCATAAAGTGTCAATCATGATTAGTATGTGCATAAAGTGTCATCCATGATTAGTATGTGCATAAAGTGTCATCCATGATTAGTATGTGCATAAAGTGTCATCTATGATTAGTATGTGCATAAAGTGTCATCCATGATTAGTATGTGCATAAAGTGTCATCCATGATTAGTATGTGCATAAAGTGTCATCCATGATTAGTATGTGCATAAAGTGTCATCCATGATTAGAATGTGCATAAAGTGTCATCCATGATTAGTATGTGCATAAAGTGTCATCCATGACTAGTATGTGCATAACGTGTCATCCATGATTAGTATGTGCATAAAGTGTCATCCATGATTAGAATGTGCATAAAGTGTCATCCATGATTAGTATGTGCATAAAGTGCCATCCATGACTAGTATGTGCATAACGTGTCATCCATGATTAGTATGTGCATAAAGTGTCATCCATGATTAGAATGTGCATAAAGTGTCATCCATGATTAGCATGTGCAGACTGCAAAGGCTAATCAGGTAGTACACTTTCCACATAAACTGAATTGTTGTTCAGAAGCAACTACCATTAAACAAAAAAATATTAATTTCAGAAAGCTTTGTCACTGATTAGCCTGTGCAGACTGCACAGGCTAATCTGGGATGACACTGTACAAACAAGCATTAAATCCTCTATTCATAGAGCACGACCCATATCGTTTTTCATTTGTTGAAGGAAGCTAAGGCTCTGAACATGCATAAAAGAAAGTTTAAACACTTACTAAAAAAGTGAAGCAGATAAATGGTTGAAGAATACAAAAAATAGAACACAAGTTCATGAGAAGTGATACTAGAACATTAACGTTATGAGAGCTTTATACTTTACCCTTTCCCACGTAGATACGTATTTTGTTGTGTTTGTAAGCTCTTAGAAAGTTAAATTGACGACCTTTTTTACTAGATTCAAGTTTTTAAGGCTTCATTTTCAACCCTTAAGATACTGATGAGCAACAAACAGCATAAAACCTGAACAGTCTGCGAGTTAGGCTGCTCTGGTTTTATGCTATTTGCACATAGCCATTTTACTTTGCTTTTGAGTGGGAAGTTAAAACATGTTTACTCTTGGGAAATACCCTCTATTATGTGGATATGAGTACATACCTCACTCACATGGTATAACATATCGGTATTGGCTTCAAATAGGTCCTTATGAATTTAATAGAAGTAAACATATTGATTTTTTATATGAATATAAGACATTGAGTATTTTTTTAGTATTTTTATGCCCCCTTTAGAAGAAATGGGGGTATATAGTTTTCGCTCTGTCAGTCTGTCTGTCAGTCTGTCACACTTTTCGTGTCCGCTCTCTAAATCAAATAGTTATCATCCAATCATTACCAAACTTGGTCAGAAGTTGTATGTAGACAATAACTAGGTCAAGTTCGAATATGGGTCATGCCGGGTCAAAAACTAGGTCACGGGGTCACTTAGTGCATTTCAAGGATTTAGCATGGTGTCCGCTCTCTAATGGAAGTAGTTCTCATCTGATCTTTACCAAACTTGGTCAGAAGTTGTATCAAGACAATATCTTGGTCAAGTTCGAATATGGGTCATGCCGGGTCAAAAACTAGGTCACAGGGTCACTTAGTGCATTTGAAGGATTAAGTATGGTGTCCGCTCTCTAGTTAATATTAGAGATAGCAACTTGAATTTTGGCATGCATGTGTATCTCATGGAGCTGCACGTTTTGAGTGGTGAAAGGTCAAGGTCATCCTTCTAGGTCAATGGTCAAATTTATGGCTTCAAAGCGGCGCAATAGGGGGGATTGTGTTTCTGACAAACACATCAATTGTTCAATTTATATTCTGCATTAATGTTCATGCATTGAGTTAACATTTAGAAAATACAATAATGCTATGTAGACATTACACTTCTATATACTTTCTGTAAAGCTTGAGGGCCTCTTATATTCATAAGTATCTGTGATGGTTTCAGATTAAAGATGGTGAGAAAGCGAAGTATGCAGAATTTATAAAGATCAACAGCTACGTAGCGGGCAATTATGACAAGGCTGCAGACTTCAAGCGTCTGGATGATGCCATTAAAGAGATTGGGAGCTGCCATCGCCTGTTTTACCTGGCCCTCCCACCCTCGGTGTATGAACCAGTCACCCTCAACATCAAAGCAACATGCATGGCAACAGGGTGAGATGGGTGCTGATACTTTTACTTAAGTTGCGATAGGTTTAATAGTTACATTTTCTAGTAACAGTTAACTTGAATTTTTTTGTCTATAATAAAGTAAACATTTGGTATTACCATTAAAAGCAAATTTAAGTGTGGTGTTATTCACTTCATTAAACTCACAAATCTTTATTTATTGTAATCATTAATGGATGCATTAATATTTTATTTGACTTAACTCCTTCATATTCATATTAAGATCTATGATTGAGAAAATAAAATAAAGACATTTAACTTCTTATATACCTGCTATGAATTTCCGAACATCTATACTCTTAAATGTGTATCGATTAATAAACACTGCTAATGAGAAATTATTTCAAGATTTCATTCTCAATATTGCAGCGACAAGTGGACGCGCATAATCATTGAGAAGCCTTTTGGGCGAGACCTTGACAGTTCAGAGCACCTGTCTCAACACCTGGCCTCGCTGTTCAAGGAGGAACAGCTCTATCGTATCGACCACTACCTCGGCAAGGAGATGGTACAGAACCTTGTTGTACTCAGGTGAGTCGGGGTTGGAGTTGTAGCATTTTACCAGGTGAGTCGGGGTTGGAGTTGTAGCATTTTACTCAAAAGATTTGATCAGTTCTACTAGCTTTTTTTGTAATAGATAAATTTATCCTGTTATTGGCAAGAAAGCTGAATTTTCCTTACTAATGTATAGTAACATGGAAAGAGAAAATTAAATGTTATTTGTTAAACATATTAATTACATGTTTACACCAATGTAAATTGTATAATTTGTTTCATTATATTGTTGAATCACATTACTAATGCTTATATTTGGTTGGGGGAACATCTGTTGTTTAACTTAGAACTATAATAGCAAACAAACAGATCTGGAAAGATCAGTTTTTGTACTGAAGATATTTTGGATATAGTTTGGAAAGAAAAGGTAGGTTCTTTTAAACGTTATGTTTAATTACTACCTTTGGCCTGTGAGTGACATTGTGCTCTCAGTGTTTACATTCACATCAAGGTTATCTGCATAGGGCCTGTATCTTCAAATTTGAAAATGTCTATGTTTCTGTGCCAATTTTTAACCCGTTACCACTGAGATACGTATTTTGACACATTTGTAGTCCCTTAGAAAGCTACATTTAATTAAATACCTTTCTTACTAAATTCAAGTGTTAAAGGCTTCATTTTCAACCCTTAGTTACTGATGAGCAGCAAAAAACCTAAATAGACTGCAAGTTATTCGCTGGCTGTTCTGGTTTTCTGCTGGTTGCAAAAGCCATTTTCACTATGCTTCTTATGGGGGTAAGGGTTAAACACAGCTTTACACATGAGTAATTTACTAATCATTATTTGAACTTCGACCAGGTTTGGTAATCGGATACTAAGTCCGATCTGGAATCGGGACAGCGTGTCCTCAATTGTGATCAGCTTTAAGGAGCCAATCGGAACACAGGGCAGGGGAGGCTATTTTGACGAGTTTGGAATCATCAGGTACACCTGCTTGCTTGTTGTGACTGTGTTTTAAATCTTAAGGACCTTCTGTGTTTAAATTGTTGAGTTTTCTACTGTTAACATTCAAGATTGGACACATTATATATATAGAGGATGTTTGTTCATGTCAGTGTAAGCTCATTTGTTATTGCACAAGTGAACATAAAAAATATTATTTTTCTATGATCACGAGTGAAATAACAAACGATCTTACACTGACATGAACAAATTTTCTGTTTCTTTTATGCCCTTTTTTCAATGAAATAATTAACAGCTGTTTCCTTTTCGCTGAAAGTAGCCCTTTCTCCCGTGGCATGCCTCAATACATTTCAAAACACAAAATGACGTCATTAGTGTGACAAAATGACGTCATTATACCAGAAAAATTCTCCAGTTAAACTCTTTTACAATGATTATGTAAATAAACGGTGAAAAAGCATATATAAAAATAAAATTTGTTGGATTCGGTGGAATGTCGATTTTAATTCACTCTGGATCATAGAAAATATATTTAAAATTATTTATAATAATTCTAAAAATAGAAAAAAGATTCAGAAAATGTGTTATTTTCGCCAGCGAAAATTACAATTTGTTTATTAGCTCATCCATTTTTTGAAAAAAAAATTATGAGATATTGTCATCACCTTGGCGTCGGCGTCGACGTCGGCGTTGGCTTTGGCGTCGGCGTCCGGTTAAGTTTTGCGTTTAGGTCCACTTTTCTCATAAAGTATCAATGCTATTGCATTCAAACTTGGTACACTTACTTACTATCATGAGGGGACTGGGCAGGCAAAGTTAGATAACTCTGGCGTGCATTTTGACAGAATTATGTGCCCTTTTTATACTTAGAAAATTGAAAATTTTGGTTAAGTTTTGTGTTTAGGTCCATTTTATTCCTTAAGTATCAAAGCTATTGCTTTCATACTTGCAACACTTACTAACTATCATAAGGGGACTGTGCAGGCAAAGTAATGTAACTCTGACTGGCATTTTGACAGAATTATGTGCCCTTTTTATACTTAGAAAATTGAAAATTTGGTTAAGTTTTGTGTTTAGGTCCACTTTATTCCTACAGTATCAAAGCTATTGCTTTCATACTTGCAACACTTATTAACTATCATAAGTTGACTGTGCACGCAAAGTTATGTAACTCTGACTGGCATTTGGACGGAATTATGGGCCCTTTATACTTAGAAAATTGAAAATTTGGTGAAGTTTTGTGCTTTGGTCCACCTTACCCCTAAAGTATCATAGATATTGCTTTCATACTTGGAACACTCGCAAACTATCATAAGGGTACAGTAAAAGGACAAGTTGCATAACTTTGGTTGTCATTTTTACAGAATTATGGCCCTTTTTTTACTTAGTAACTTTGACTATATGGTTAAATTTTGTGTTTCGATCCACTTTACTTAAGTATCAAGGCTATTGCTTTCAAACTTCAAATACTTTCATGCTATCATGAGGTTACTGTACCTGGCAAGTTGAATTTTACCTTGACCTTTGAATGACCTTGACTCTCAAGGTCAAATTATTAAATTTTGCTAAAATTGCCATAACTTCTTTACTTATGATTAGATTTGATTGATACTTTGACAAAACTACTCTTCCCTGACATACCACAATAGACTCCACCCAAACCATCCCCCGTGCCCTCCCCCCCCTCCCCCCCCTAATTTTTTTTTTTTAAGATCATCTCACAAATGACCACCACACCCTCACACTACACCCCCCACCCCACCCCCCCCCCTAAATTTTTTTTTTGAAACGGTTAAAAAACACAAATATTTATTTTTATTATTTTATGTTTGAAATACCGTCCAACCATCGCACCCAAGA
The DNA here is from genome assembly GCF_020536995.1 of Dreissena polymorpha. NCBI lineage: Eukaryota > Metazoa > Mollusca > Bivalvia > Myida > Dreissenidae > Dreissena > Dreissena polymorpha. The sequence continues at coordinate 171,275,525 of NC_068355.1, forward strand.
ATCCACCCCCCCCCCCTCCCCCCCACCCCCCCCCCCCCCCCCCCCTCAATTTTTTTTTTTTTTTTTTTTTAAGATCATCTCACAAATTACCACCACACCCTCACACTATACACCCCACCCCCCAAATTTTAATTTTTTTTTTAAACGGTTAAAAAACACAAATATTTATTTTTATTATTTTATGTTTGAAATACCGTCCAACCATCGCACCCAAGAATCCCCCCCCCCCCCGCACCCACCCCCCCCCCCCCCCACCCCCGATTTTTTTTTTTTTTTTTTTTTTTCCGCATTTTTGGGAAGATAATGTAATAAATTCCACACCCCCACACTATACACCCCTCTTCACTCCACCCCTCCCTCCTTTGTGATTGAAAATGAGAGTCCCTTCACCTTTAAAAAGAAAATAGATGAGCTGTCTGCACCCGCAAGGCGGTGCTCTTGTTTTCACTGCTGTTATTGCACTGCAGAAATATAATATTTTTTCATTATATAAAAGAAATAATGTATATATCCTGGCCACTATCACCTCCTACACTATTAGCACTAGAACCATGAAATTTAACACATGGTAGCTATGAGCATATGTGCAACAGTGCACTATTTGGAATTTTGATCTGACCCCTGGGTCAAAAGCTGCGGCGTGTGGATAAGCGTCAGTGGTTGCCACGCCATTTCTAGTTTAATTTAGAATGGTGGTAGCAAATTTTTGCGCAGTTATTATATTTATGGTTAGGAAGTAATGATACTTAGTAGGATAAACTCGGAACACGGCCTAATTGTGATACAGGGAAGTAAATGTGAGCCTCATTCTGGGTTCAATGCATGTACTTAAAGTGTAGTTCCAGATAAGCCTGTGAAGTCCGCACTGGCTAATCATGGACGACACTTTCCGTCTAAACCTTATTTTCACAAAGAATTGATTACCTGTAAACTAAAAATGCCATAAAAGAAGAAAGTGCTGTTCCTTATTAGCCTGTGCTGACTTAACTTGCTCATCTGGGATGACACTACACACATGCCTTTAGACAGGGTTTTTTTAGCTTTGAGGTTTTGTGATTGCCTTTTGTCTGTTGTGTGGCGTCAACATTTGCCTTGTTATCACTCTAGGGGTGGTATTCCAGTAGCTTCTTATCTTGTGGAGATTTCCTTAAATAATAAGTTTTCACTTAAAATAGCAGTTTATAGTTATTTCTTATCCTCATCTTTTAAGAAGCTACTGGAATACCACCCTAGATCTTCAATCTTCATGAAATTTGGTCAGAAGCTTGGTCTCAATAATATCTTGGATGAGTTCGAAAATGGTTACGTTTGCTTGAAAAACATGGCTGCCAAGGGGCGGGGCATTTTTCCTAATATGACTATACATGGCTATAGTTAATTCTTGTTAACACTCTAGAGGCCACATTTATTGTCAGATTTTCATGAAACCTGGTCAGAAGATTCATCCCAATAATACCTTGGACAAAATGATGCCGGTTGGTTGAAAAACATGGCTGCCAGTGGACGGGGCATTTTTCCTTATATGGCTATAGTAAAACCATGTTAACACTCTAGAGGCCACATTTGTTTTCTGATCTTCATGAAACTTGGTCAGAAGGTTTGTCCGAATGATATCTTGGATGAGTTTGAAAATGGTTTTTATTGTTTTAAAAACATGGCCACCAGGGGGCGGGGCATTTTTCCTAATATGGCTATATATTCATCATGAAACTTGGTCAGATGATTTGTCCCAATGATATCTTGGATGAGTTAGAAAATGGTTCTGGTTGGAGGAAAAACATGGCCGCCAAGGGGGCGTGGCATTTCTCCTTATATAGCTATAGTAAAACCTTGTTAACACTCTAAAAGGCATAATTATTGTCCGATCATCATGAAACATTGTCAGAAGATTTTTTCCCAATGATATCTTGGACAAGTTCGAAACTGGTTCAAGTTGCTTAAAAAATATGGCCACCAGGGGGCGGGGCATTTTTCCTTATATGGCTTCATGAATCTTCATGAAACTATGTCAAAATATTTGTTTAAATGATATCTTGGATGTGTATGAAAATGTTTCTGGTCTGTAGAAAAATGTGGCTGCCAGGGTGTTTACTAGCCATGAAAGTTGGTATATATTGTGTTCGTATGACATCTTGAGCTGCACAGAACAGGTCAGTTACTTTGAATCTCAGGTGAGCGACTTTGGGCCTTTCAGGCCGTCTTGTCTATAGTTGGGCTTATTTACATTTGGCGCAGTCTATGCTGTTGCTTTACTAACCAAGTATGGGTTCAAAAGAAGCTGTAGTATGCCATCATCCATAAAACATTTCCTTTGCTATTTAAACATAACTTCCGCCCTCCCCAGCCCATTCAAACAAAAGGAGCCTTGCTGTGGGAAAACAGGGCTTAATGCATGTGCATCAAGTGTTGTCCCAAATTAGCCTGTTCAGTTGGCACAGGCTAATCAGCTTTCCATGTTTATGAAATTTTTCATCTCAAAAAAGTCTTGTAAAAATCCAGTCTAAATGGAAAGTGTCTTGTCTGATTAGCCTGTGCAGACTGCACAGGCTAATTTAGGAGATCACATTATGCTCATGCATTTAGCCCCATTTTTCAGAGTGAGGCTCATAAACTTTACTAATTAAAAATAACTTAAATCATAGAGGTTTATGTGCCATTACCAAGTTCACTTCCCTTCCCCCTCTCCCCTCACATTTTAACAATATAAATCCTATTTTACAATTAACCTAGGTATTTGAAGTGCATGTCTCATTTTTTTTGCCAGGGACGTGATGCAGAATCATCTGCTACAGCTACTTACTCTGGTTGCCATGGAAAAACCACCTAGCACCAAGGCAGAGGACATACGCAACGAGAAGGTATGAACACATACCCCACCCACAAACACATGAATTGAGTTGTCACATACCGTAGTAGATGACTTATGAATAGAGCTTTGTTCTGCCAAAACTAGGCTTAATGTAGGCTTAATAGGCTAAATCTTAATGTCATAAATAATAAAGTGTTGTCCCAGATTAGCCTGTGTAGTCCACAAAAGCTAATCAGTGATGGCATTTTCTGCTTTTATTGTATTTTTCATTTAAAAGAAATATTTTTTGATGAAAATCCAGTTGAGATTTTAAGTGTGGTCCCATATCAGGTGGTGATTGCACAGGCTAGTGTGGGACAACATTTTAAGCATATGCAACAAGCCCTGTTTTCTAAGAACAATGCTTGATATTGACCCTGTAGCTTTATTTGTCTTTTAATTCACTTTTAATCTAAGAATAGAGTTTGGTACCATAAAAGTATTATGAAACCCAAGCTCCTAATGATATCACATTTTGTTTGTTTTTAATAGAAAATAAAGCCCTTCAGTGACATGGATTTATTGATTGCGCAATAATAAAATGGAGGTCGTTTTGGTCCAATTTGCAAGTTTTGTTGTATTGAAATATATTTGTCTCCATTTTTGCTTTAAAAAAATAGTGCGCATTATTCATAGCGGCACGCTATACACTAAATATTGTACTACTCTAGGTGAAAGTGTTGAAAAGCATCCCTCCTATAGAGCTGAAAGACGTGGTACTTGGTCAGTATGTAGGGAACCCCGACGGGACCCCTGACCAGAGAGAGGGCTATCTGGACGACCCCACGGTGCCCAAGGATTCTGTCACCCCCACCTTCGTCACTGCAGCCATGTTTGTAAAGAATGAGAGATGGGACGGTGTGCCCTTCATCCTGCGCTGTGGCAAAGGTTGGCTTTCTGGGCCAGTAATCACCATGTAGTCTTACAACTCTAAAAACACAGTTTACCAAGCAGTACACTTTATTTATGACTAATGTAGAATTTAAGCACATTTGCAGCTTGTGTATATTCATGATAAGCTAAACATACATTTCTTACTTCTAAGTCTTTTCTCAATTATGCCCCCCTTCGAAGAAGAGGGGGTATATTGTTTTGCTCATGTCGGTAGGTCGGTTCGTCCATCCACCAGATGGTTTCCGGATGATAACTCAAGAACGCTTAGGCCTAGGATCATGAAACTTCATAGGTACATTGATCATGACTGGCAGATGACCCCTATTGATTTTGAGGTCACTAGGTCAAAGGTCAAGTTGACAGTGACTCAAAACAGTCAAACGGTTTCCGGATGATAACTCAAGAACACTTACGCCTCGGATCCTGAAACTTCATAAGTACATTGATCATGACTCGCAGATGACCCCTATTGATTTTCAGGTCACTAGGTCAAAGGTCAAGGTCACGGTGACTCGACACAGTAAAATGGTTTCTGGATGATAACTCAAGAAAGCTTACGCCTAGGATCATCAAAGTTCATAGGTACATTGATCATGACTGGCAGGTGACCCCTATTAATTCTCAGGTTGCTAGGTCAAAGGTCAAGGTAACAGTGACTCGAAACAGTAAAATGGTTTCCTGATGATAACTCAAGAATAATAAGCCTATGATCATGAAACTTCATAGGTACATTGATCATGACTGGCAGATGACCCCTATTGATTTTCAGGTCACTAGGTCAAAGGTCAAGGTCACAGTAACAAAAAACATATTCACACAATGGCTGCCGCTACAACTGAAAGCCCATATGGGGGGCATGCATGTTTTACAAACAGCCCTTGTTCTAAGAATTAAGTCATGTTCTGAGAAAATTGTGCATAATGCATGTGCGTAAAGTGTCATCTCAGATAAGCCTGTGCAATCCACACAGGCTAATCAGGGACAACACTTTCCGCTTTTATGTCATTTTTCGTTTAAATGAAGTCTATTCTTAGCACAAATCCAATTTAGGCGGAAAGTGTCGTCCCTGATTAGCATATGCTAAGTTTTGTGTTTAGGTCCACTTAATTCCTAAAGTATCAAAGCTATTGCTTTCATACTTGCCACACATACTAACTATCATAAGGGGACTGCAGGCAAAGTTATGTAACTCTGACTGGCATTTTGGCAGCATTATAGCCCCTTTATACTTTGACAGAGCTCCAGATAAGAGGCGTATCTGCGTATTTAGGCATTGAAATAATAAAAAACGCATTAAAAATTGGCCCAGTACGTAACAAAACGCAATACAAATCTTGGTACGTATTTTAAATTGATTAAAATGTGTAATCCAGTTGATTTTTTAGTGTAAGTTAACCTTTGATTCAAAAGTAAGTCAATCAAAATACGCTTGCAATACAATTGCGGCCTATCATGTTGTGGATAAAAAAATGGACGCTTGAAGCAACTTTGTCAGTTTTCTATGGAAAAGGAAAATACCCCCAAATATTCCTAAATACCCTTTATGGCTGAAACAAAGGAGTAAAATACGCTTTAACAATAATATCAGGGGGTGAAATACCCTTTAGACTAAATCCTTATCTGGAGCTCAGCTTTGAAAATTTAAAATTTCGTTAAGTTTTGTGTTTGGTCCACTTTACTCCTAAAGTATCATAGCTATTGCTTTCAGACTTGGAACACTCCCAAACTAACCTAAGGGGACTGTACATGACAAGTTGCATAACTCTGGTTGTCATTTTGACGGAATTATGGCCCTTTTTTGACTTAGTAACTTTGAATATATGATAAACTTGTGTTTACATCCACTTTACTTCTAAAGTATCAAGACTATTGCTTTCAAACTTCACATACTTTCATACTATCATGAGGCTACTGTACCTGGCAAGTTGAATTTTACCTTGACCTTTGAATGACCTTGACTCTCAAGGTAAAATAATTCAATTTTGCTAAATTTGCCATTACTTCGTTATTTACGATCAGATTTGATTGATACTTTGACAAAACAACTCTTACCTGACAAACTACAATAGACTCCACCCAAACCATCCCCCATGACCCCCCTCCCCTCTAGAATCCCCCCCCCCCCCCCCAAACAAAAGGAATTTTTTTTTTTTTAGTTGAAAGATCATCTTATAAATGACCACACCCTCACACTATACCCCCCCCCCCCAAAAAAAAACAAAAAACAAATAATATATATATATATATATATATATATATATATATATATATATATATATATATATATATATTCACACATATGGCCAGTTACGGGGTCTCTGATTTAGAAATAGGTTATGGGGTTCCCACTTTAAATACATGTATCTCCATACCCTTTTTTATCCGATATAAACACGAATTAAGGTATATAGGGGTACCTACTATTATTATTGTATATAAATACGTCATTTATTTAACGTCTTATACAAGGAAATATATAGCGAACTTATTTGCGAGGTATATACAATTTCAATTTCAGACCTGATTGTGGTTTTCGATTTAAGACCTTATTGTGAGATTTGATTGCATTACCTCCCCTACACCCCCCTCATAGTAATTAAAGGAGCCTAGATTGCGGGGTTGTATATAGACCCCGTTTTTTATATTGACCTCGTAAGTACAGTCTGAAAACTACAGAGACCGCGTAACTGGCACTATGTATTGGTATATATATATATATATATATATATATATATATATATATATTTAGAAATGTGGTTAAAAAAAAACAAAAATATTTATTTTTATTATTTTATTTTTGAAAGACCGTCAAACTATCCCATCCAAGAATCCCCCCCCCCCCCCCCAAAAAAAAATGTTTTTATTTTATTTTTTTCCATTTCTGTTTCTTATTTTTGGAAGATAATGTAATAAATGACCACACCCCCACACTATACACCGCTCTCCACCCCACTCCTCCATCTTTTTTTATTGAAGTATTGAGATAGGTCCCTTCACCTTTAAAAAGAAAAGTAGATGAGCAATCTTCACCCGCAAGGCGGTGCTCTTGTTTTTCAGAGGGAGTCTCTTCAAAGTGCAAATCAAGTTTAGACAGAAAGTGTAATCCCTTATTAGCATGTTCTGACCTCAAAGGCTAATCTGGGACATTACTTTACGCACATGCATTAAGCTCTCTTTTCCAAGAGCGGGCTAAGATAGATCTATAAACCAACTCCCCTATTACTGTGTTCATGCAGCCCTCAATGAGAGGAAGGCAGAGGTACGCATTCAGTTCCGTGACGTTCCTGGGGACATCTTCGCAGAGGGCAAGGTGAAGAGGAACGAGCTGGTGATACGTGTGCAGCCCAACGAGGCTGTGTACATGAAACTGATGACCAAAACCCCCGGCATGTCTTTCAACTGTGAGGAGACGGAGTTAGATTTGACCTATCACAGTCGATACTCAGTAAGTCCATGCCTAGATATTTGACCTATCATAGTAGATACTCAGTAAGTCCATGCCTAGATCTTTGACCTATCACAGTCAATACTCAGTTAGTCCTAGATCATACTTAGCTTTGGAGTCACTCAGAATTGTATACGGTATGGGCCGTAGGTAAAAGGTCAACTATAACAATTTCAGCTGTAAACCTTGTCCTGACCATAATGTGTACTTCCATGCTATTAACTTATTCACTATTACCATTCCCTAATGTATTCTTGCTATTTCCTAATGTAGTAATGCTATTCCCTGGTGTATTTCTACTATTCACGGATCGATTCATGCCATTCCCTGATTTATTCATGCTATTCCCTGATCTATTCATACTATTCTCTGATGTTTCCCCAGGGTGTCAGTATGCCTGAGGCCTATGAGAGGCTGATACTGGATGTCTTCAACGGCTCCCAGATCAACTTTGTACGCTCTGACGAGCTGTATGAGGCATGGAGGATATTCACACCACTGCTACACAAAATTGAGAAAGAAAAAATCAAGCCGATTCCCTATATATTTGGCAGGTATGTACACAGCTAGGCATGCGGTGCATATAAGGTGGATGCATGTCGTTGGTTGTTGGTTTGTTTTTTCATCATTTCAATTCATTTAATTTGTTGGATATGCACATCATTTTACACAAGGATTTCACTTTAAGCTGCATTATTTACTTACTTCTTTCCCCTGTATTAGTGTTCATTGTTGTATTATTGTCGGGCGTGTGATTGCCTTGAAATCTGCATACATGGTAATAAAAATATGACTGTAAGCTTATATAGACTGAGGCAACTGGTCCAATGCTGCATGTGGAGGTATACACAGCCTGGGCATTTCTTGTTTTATTTGCTTTGAAATTCCTCGTTTTTTCTTTCCAAGTCATATTTTCCTCAAAGTTGTATAACAATACAGAAAAGTTTAGTGAAACTGACATAATTTGGCACATAAATCATGGTTGAAGTGGGAATTAATTATAATCTGGAATGCTGCTGTTGAAGCTGATTTTAATTAATACTGTACAATCATCATTTTTCATGGGACATTTATTTTTGCTGATTTTGTAGGTTGACTACTCTACATATTTAAAACAAAACTTTGTCTTTCATGAATTCAGAAAATGACAAACATATAATTATCTTTTTTTTCTCTAAATCCTTGAATTTACATGACTACGAAAAAAGTCAGTTTTTGAATAACAAAGAAATTTCTTTGATTTTACATGATTTTGCACTTGGTTCAACAGCATGAAGCGAATTTAATAAGACAGCAAATTAATATGAAAAAACATTAAAGCATGTTAATTTCTCATAAATTGGTCTTGAGCTGTTGCTAACAATCTTTTCCAAAACTAATATCTGTGGCTTGCTCAAATCCTTGTTTGCAAGTTTTGTAGTGAGTAGTGTTTCTGTCTGCAGTATTTCTTTGAGTGTTGTGATTCATATTTCAGCCGCGGACCCAAAGAGTCTGACGAAATGAGCGCCAAATACGACTTCAAGTATACCGGGGAGTATAAATGGGCTCCGCAGCAAAAACTTTAAACATGTGCCTCATTATGTGACATGCATCGTGTGATTTATGTAAAAGCAGATGATAGATATTTAGGATACTAGAAATTTGCTATATTTACAGTAATTATACCCCCACAAACGAAGTTTAGGGGGGTATATAGGAGTGAACTTGTCTGTCTTTCGGTCCGTATTAAGTGTCCGCTCTCTAATTCAAGTAGTTCTAAACTAGGTCACGGGGTATCTTAGTGCGTTTTAAACCTCACCGTGTTGTCCGCTCTCTAATTCAAGTAGTTTTCATCTAATCCTCACCAAACTTGGTCGCAAGTTTTAACCTAATGATCTCTAGGACAAGTTTGAACATGAGCCATTCCGGCCTAAAACTAGGTCATGGGGTCACTTAGTGCGTTTTTTAACATTTAGCATGGTGTCTGCTCTCTAATTCAAGTAGTTTACATCCGATCTTCATCAAACTTGGTCAGAAGTTTTATGGAGATGATCTTAAAGCCAAGTTAGAACATGGGCCTTTCTGGGTCAAGAACTAGGTCAAGGGGTCACTTAGTATTTTTTTAAATTGAGCATGGTGTCCGCTGTTTTTTGTGAAGACGACATGCAAAATATTATGTGTCAATGCGGCATGTGGGGGTATTTGTTACGTCTGTGACAAAGCTCTAGTTATTTCATGAAGTCTAATTGTGTACTTGTAATATTAAAAGTCAATCCTTTAGTATATTTTGAAACCATGGTTACTACATGGGCTACGTATTTAAAAAGTTGTCAAATATAATTTTTTATATATGTAGGAGGCAAGATGTCTAAGCTGAGTAGAAAGATTAACATACTATGATCAGATAAAGAGATAAATAGAAATATTGAACTTAAAGCTGAACAAAATGGCAGTGGTTGTCTTGAACAATTTTCTTGGTGCATGAATAAAATTAAGCCATGCTTTTGGAAAACGGGGCTAAATACATGTGTGTAAAGTATCATCCCACTGCACAGGCTAATCATGGAGGACACTATCTGACTACACTGGATACTCATATTTTACAGACCCTTCCACATACAAAATATCATAAATGAAGAATGTGTTGTCTCTAAATAGCCTGTGGGGATTGGTTTTTCCAGAGTGCAGCTCAATAACGTTAGAAGACTTGAGGATTTTGAACAATAAACTTTGAGCAACAATATGTGATCATTTATTCTGAGTATAATGATTGTTATATATAAATATTTGTATTGTATAAATATATTTATTTACGGGCATGGACATTTAGCATTATTATTTCTGTATTGGAAACTATTTTACAACAACTTGACTGTCTCTCTTGTATCCATTTTGTCCTTATATATTTGTTTAATTGTGTTCATGTGTAGGCTTCATACATTCATGATAAATACTGTACAATTATCATCATTGGCAAATCTGTGGCATATACAAGACCAATGGCAGGTTTATATGTTGCTCCTTGTAGATTAAAGGGGCCTTTTCACAGATTCTTGGCATATATTGAAGTTTGTCATTAAATTCTTTATATTGATAAATGTAAACATTGGATCTAAAAAGATCCAGTAGAAAAACAAGAATAAAATTAAAGGAAGAAAAAAAGTAACCCTCAATTGGGCTCGAACCACTGACCCCCTGGACTAAAATTCTATTGCGAAGACCATTCGTCCATCCATGCTCATACAATGAGTGTTGAATTTTATCCCTTATATAAGCAATCCTCATAGTATCACAAAATATAACGACAACAACAGAACTCTCCAAATTATTCAATTGTTTTGCGTTGCATTTAATTTTCAGGTTGATAAATTGTCAAAAGATGCATGTTATGGATATTTTAGAGCATGGTTAATGTTCAATATTGCTGTTTCCTCACAAATATCATAACTACAAAGAAAATTTGCGATTCTGAAAAAAAAATCAAAACGTGAAAAGGCCCCTTTAAGGAAACATCCACATCGAAATAGCCAGGTTCTGACCTTGTAAGCGGGTGATCAAAATTATTTACTTTAACTTATTTCTCAATAAATCAGTTAAACATTTATTAATTTCACATTTGTTTAGCTTGTCACTTTTGGCATTATTGTATTTGCTGTTCTTTTGTCCAAAATGTTCATAAGCTAATGTTCAATCTGTATTTTTGTGATTTTACAATCTCCTATTTAAACTATTCATATGATGTTAGAACCATTTAAACATTATTTGCTCTTGTTTCCAGTTTATCCATCTGTTATGCATATTTATTGAATGTTTAGGGCTATTGTGATTCTTTAACTTCATTACGTTAATCAGAGATATATACCGGTAGGTTTGTTTATGGTTAAGATACAAATAAATAAATGTCAAACACAAGTGTTTTTCATGATTCATGTAAATCATTTGTTGACCTGCTCTTCTCTCAGATGTAAAACAGTGCTGTCACATACTTTCATATTTTGCTCTCATTTTTATACGCCTGTTTTATAGTTTCACCCTTGGCGGGCGGCATCCACAGCAGTGTCCGCTCTCTAAATAAAATATTTTTCATCCTATCTTCACCAAACTTGGTCAGAAGTTGAATCTAGACAATATCTAGGTCAAGTTCGAATATGGGTAATGCCGGGTCAAAAACTAGGTCATGGGGTCACTAAGTGCATTTCAAGGATTTAGCATGGTGTCCACTCACTAATTGAAGTAGTTTTTATCCGATCTTTACCAACTTTGGTCAGAAGTTGCATCTAAATGATATCTAGGCCAAGTTCAAATATGGGTCATGCTGGGTCAAAAACTAGGTCACGAGATCACTTAGTGCATTTTAAGCATTTAGCATGGTGTCCGCTCTCTAAATGAAGTAGTTTTCATCTGATCTTCACCAAATTTGGTCAGAAGTTGTATCTAGACAATATCTAGGTCAATTACGAACATGGGTCATGCCGGGTCAAAAATTAGGTCACGGGGTCACTTAGTGCATTTAAAGAATCAAGCATGGTGTCCGCTCTCTAATTGAAGTAGTTTTCATCCAATCTTCACCAAATTTGGTCAGAAATTGTGTCTAAATGATATCTAGGTCAAGTTTAAATATGGGTCATGTCTGGTCAAATTCTAGGTCATGAGGTCACTAAGTGCATTTCAAGCATAAGCATGGTGTCCGCTCACTAATTGAAGTAGTTTTCATCCGATCTTCACCAAATTTGGTCAGAAATTGAGTCTTAATGATATTTAGGTCAAGTTTAAATATGGGTCATGCCGGGTCAAAACCTAGGTCACGAGATCACTTAGTGCATTTCAAACATTTAGCATGGTGTCCGTTCTCTAATTGAAGTAGTTTTCATCCGATCTTCACCAAATTTGGTCAGAAGTTGAATCTAGACAATAACTAGGTCAATTACGAATATGGGTCATGCCGGGTCAAAAACTAGGTCATGGGGTCACTAAGTGCATTTCAAGGATTTAACATGGTGTCCACTCACTAATTGAAGTAGTTTTTATCCGATCTTTACCAACTTTGGTCAGAAGTTGCATCTAAATGATATCTTGGCCAAGTTCAAATATGGGTCATGCTGGGTCAAAAACTATGTCACGAGATCACTTAGTGCATTTTAAGCATTTAGCATGGTGTCCGCTCTCTAAATGAAGTAGTTTTCATCTGATCTTCACCAAATTTGGTCAGAAGTTGTATCTAGACAATATCTAGGTCAATTACGAACATGGGTCATGCCGGGTCAAAACTTTGGTCACGGGGTCACTTAGTGCATTTAAAGAATTAAGCATGGTGTCCGCTCTCTAATTGAAGTAGTTTTCATCCAATCTTCACCAAATTTGGTCAGAAATTGTGTCTAAATGATATCTAGGTCAAGTTTAAATATGGGTCATGTCTGGTCAAATTCTAGGTCATGAGGTCACTTAGTGCATTTCAAGCATTAGCATGGTGTCCGCTCACTAATTGAAGTAGTTTTCATCCGATCTTCACCAAATTTGGTCAGAAATTGAGTCTTAATGATATTTAGGTCAAGTTTAAATATGGGTCATGCCGGGTCAAAACCTAGGTCACGAGATCACTAAGTGCATTTCAAGCATTTAGCATGGTGTCCGTTCTCTAATTGAAGTAGTTTTCATCCGATCTTCACCAAATTTGGTCAGAAGTCGAATCTAGACAATATCTAGGTCAATTACGAATATGGGTCATGCCGGGTCAAAAACTAGGTCACGAGGTCACTTAGTGCATGTAGTTTTCATCCTATGATCACCAAATTTGGTCAGAAGTTGTGTCTAAATGATATCTAGGTCAAGTTTAAATATGGGTCATGACGGGTCTTAAACTAGGTCAAGAGGTCACTTAGTGCATTTCAAGCATTTAGAATGGTGTTCGCTTTCTAATTGAAGTAGTTTACATCCTTCCTTCACCAAATTTGGCCAGAAGTTGTATCGAGACTATATCTAGGTCAAGTTCGAATATGGGTCATGCCGGGTAAAAAACTAGGTCTCGGGGTCACATTTCAAGGATTTAGCATGGTTTCCGTTCTCTAATTGAAGTAGTTTTCATCCGATCTTCACCAAATTTGGTCAGAAGTTGTGTCTAAATGACATATAGGTCAAGTTCAAATACGGATCATGCTGGGTCAAAAATTAGGTCACTTAGTGCATTTCAAGCATTTAGCATGGTGTCCAAAACCTTCAAACGGGCGTATCTTGTGACAGTTTGGCACTCTTGTATTTTAGTAGAACAGTCTGATAAAGCTCGACACCATCGATCCCATACTTGTGGTCTAACTTTTTATAACAATGATAAGCGTTTATTTTGTACCGGTATTAAAATTCGCTCTATGTCTCGACTTTACTTGATGCGAAATTTTGCAGCGAGTAAAGTCGAGATATAGAGCGATTATAAATACGAACTAAACGCTAAACACTGTCTTACTGATATGGCTGGAAAGTTAGCGACATTTAAACAATTATTTAACGTTATAAAATATTAAATGGCGAAAAATATCTCAGCATGGACATCGCCATCTTGTTTGTCACGTGATTACCCCTCTCTGAATAGTCTCTCAATGCAATCGATACAGGTAATAATCAGAGACGAAGATAACACGTTATCTACATCTCTGTAATAATCGATCAATAAATGTAAACTACACTAACTTGATATTAAACATGTTTAACTAAACTAACACGAGATTAAAATAAACTAGCATGAGGTTAAACTAACATGAGATTTGGGCTGTTCTAACTAAGCTGACATGACGTTTGTGGTGTTCTAGCCGCGGTCCAGGGGAGAGTGACGAGCTATGTCAGCGCTTCAACTTCGTGTACACAGGAACGTACAAATGGTCTCCGGGCGGGGCCAGCAAGATGTGAGCGGAGCCATTAT